>NC_142352.1:19617537-19917537 GCF_059441175.1 Urocampus carinirostris | reverse complement strand
AATGACAATTATGATCAATCAACCTGACATGCATGTTTTTGGAATGTGGGGGGAAAACCCACGCAGGCACAAGAACATGCAAACCCCGCAAGAGAAGGCTGCGGTAGCTGGAATTGAACCCTGGACCACCGCATTGTGGTGCTGTGCGGTAACCACCAAGCCCGTTTTTGTAATCAGCGCAGAATGTCCGATTCTTCACATTCCTTTTTTAATAAGAAACATGAGTTTTTCCCCTTTTGTTGAATTCTTTTGGGTTTTATTAATTTTCCAAGTATGAAAAAAAATCATAGTTTGCTAGATTAAAAACTGATAACTTTGAATTGACAACTTGAAAGTAAAATCAAAAGTATGTATAGGGGTTTTCCTTTATAATGACTTAATATTTGATATTGACATAAAAAATAAATGAAACTAAAAACTAATTTTTGTGGTAGACCTCTAGCATTCTCAGCTGGTTAATTCGGTAACTGCCAAGGCTCCTGCCAAATCAAGTTTGATTACCGTATTTTCTGCACTATAAGGCGCACCTAAAAGGCATTATTTTTTTCAAAAGCTGACCATGCGCCTTAATACAGTGTGCCTTATATATGGATCAATATTAAGTCGCAAGGTCCCGCAACGAAGGCAAGCAGCCGCCGACTAGATTTTTCCTCGTAGGCAATGTGGTCCACGGTGAATGCTGGGATACATATGCCGGCGTTTCATTTCCCAGCCAATGGTTCAATCATCATTTGAATCGATCACTATTGGCTAAAGTTATTCGGAGGTAAAGGGGGCGGATCCTTTTTATCATTTACAGGCTCGCATAGGCTAAAGGGGGGAAACAAAGCCTGCAATTGGCCAAAAAAGATGAATGTGAATCACAGTTCAGTTGCACCATGGCATAGAGAAAACACTTTTTACTATTCTGTATTTGTAAATATTTTACTCTCCTGGATTTACTACACTCACGGTTGTAAGAAGACCATGGTTGCGTATCATTATTAAATGTGATGGCTGCAAGAGAACTTAGGTGAGCCATCCGGCTTTATATTTTCCCTGTATCTTGTTTTACAACGATCTTGATGTTTCTGTAATGAGTTGAGTGAATTAAACTCAATTCCAAGTGTTTATTGTCATATGCACAGTAAAGTTGCGAGCGAAAAAGAAAATAGAAACTAAGGAATGGTTGGCATTTCTTGAATCCCAAGACTTTAACCTTCCGAATGATATTTGAAATGATGCATTTGAGTGACATCGTACAGACACTGTTTCCGTACATGTCTGAGACACGTATTTGCTTCTTTGCAAGCTTTGGGAATGTTAAGGGGGTAATCAGTTGGACTGAATCATCTGACTGTTTTGTCGACGTTCCCATCGCCTTATAATCCGGTGCGCCTTTTGTATGGAAAATATAGGACCAAAAACTATTTTTTGGGGGTGAGCCCTATAACCCGGTGTGCCTTATATACGGTACACTAAATTAATTAAAAATCAAGCAATTCCATTTGCATTTGACACATTTCAAATTTTGAAAATGTTATGTATTGATTAAAATTAATTCATGTCAGAATCAAGATTCATCCCAAAATCGGAAATTGTTCTTTCCTTACCGGACACAACATACCAAACACAAGATTAGCCCTTATTTTGGGGGAAGGGATAGCGCTTAGCAGAGAGAAGTCTTTTTTTTTCCTTTTAATGGAACCCAAACAACATCAGACGAAATGCCAGAGAGAAATTATTTTATTACTGCAAACTATTTTTGATTACATTTGACTTTGATTCAGACGAGAAGGCCAAATTATACCGTGTCCGTATTAAAAAGATTGACTACCAGCCACAACCTCTAATTAAATAAGTAACAAACTTGTCAAAGAAATAAAAAGGAAGCAATTCAACCATTTTTTTCTCCCGCTAAAAGTAAAACCACTTTGCACGATTCTATTGGTAGGCAGGGAACAAAGGAACACAAAGACAGATTATTACTTTGCTAGAATGAACGTAATAAGCAATAACATATTTACAAATTCTTTCTATCAGCCTAGGCTAATTGCGACACCAAATAGTCCAGGGGTGTCAAACTCATTTTAACTCGGGGGCCACACGATAGAACAAACATTCTGTTGGGGGCCGGACTAGTAGATTAGAGATAAAGAAAAAGAGAGATAAAGAAATAAGAGAAAGAAGGAGGGAAAGGAAGAGAGAGGGCGGACAAAGAAAGAGAGAGAGGGAGAGAGCGTGAGAAACAAAAGAGATACAAAGAGAAGTTGTGAGGGAGTGGGAAAGAAATGGAGAGGAAGAAAGAAATCCAAAGAGAAATAGAAAGACAAGGAGAGAAAAGAGAAAAGAAAGCGCAAAGGGTAGGAAGAGAGAAAGAGAAAAGAGAGAATAGGAAAAAAATGAAGTTAGAGCAAAAGAAGTTAAAAAGACAGAGAGAGAGAAAAAGACAAAGAGCAACAAAGGAAGAGAAAAAGGGAGACACAGAGATAGAAAAAGACAGAGAGTGGGAGAAAAGGTGTGTAAGAGAGAGAGTGAGAGAGAGAGTGAAAGAGACAGAGAGGTAGAAATGAATACAAGTACAGTGTCTTTGTGAGAGCCACCTGGCTTTGACAACATCAAGTTGACATATTTCAACCTGCAGCTTGTTTTTCTCTTGTGCTTCTCTGAGTGTTGATGCAATCCCTTGGCGGGCCTGGTCTGGCCCGTGGGCCGCCTGTTTGACACCTGTGAAATAGTCACTTAAAATAGGGGGATGTTTTTCATAAATTACATTCGACTCAATGTCAATAATATCAATTATAATAATGACCTTGGAATACAAAATTAAAAGATGATTTCATATAGCCTATGAGGCTTCCGCTGTGTTTTCTGTTATATTTTCTCTTCCAATCATTGTTAACAAGGCTTGTTAGAAGAAAGCTTGCCGAGAGAAACAAAGAAAAGGGGTGATTGTGTAATTAATGCGTAAATGTGTCCTGGATTACAAAACATTGATCCCTGAAGATGTTAGCTTTGGCTGTCTCTATTACTCTTCCCCTGCCTTTGCGGGGATTTGGACTTTTCACCTTCAACGTCCTATTAGAATTCACGTCAGACCAATCATTTACCACATTGAAGCGCTCTCTATTATTTATACAGTGATCCCTCTAAATACCAGATTAATTCGTTGCCTGATAAGCAAGTAGGCCTATCTAGAATTTTTTGTATCACGAAATAATTTCCTACATAAGAAATAACTGCAAACCAATTAATCAGTTCCATGCCGACCAAAACATTTAAGTTAACATCATTAGGGACCCCTCTCACTCCCATCATGGACTGTTCACTCTGCTCTCCTCTGGGAAGAGGTACTGCAGTGTGCGGTGCAGGACCACCAGGTTCTGCAAAAGCTTTGTCCCCCTGGCCGTTAGACTGTTAAATGGTCAATCACACACATAGTAAGCCTACACAGCTGCTAATCTGTACCTATGTTTTTTTTTGTCCTTGCACTACTGGCAGTTCTCTATACCTAGCCACTCCTTGCACATCTGTTCTCCTCTGCACTATCGTACTCCAGTGTTATTGTTATTGTAAAGTGACTTGTTTACCTGACTGCCCATTTTGCACATCTGGTTAGCTGCTTCTCTTGGACTCTTTGCACTACTGTATAATACTACACATAGCTATAATTATTTATTATATTATTAGTACTTCAATACTCCAACTCAATACAACATTTTATTTATATCTTTACATTCAAGGAAACTGTGTGGGTCAGATGTATCGACATTTCATTCTGTATACACGTGTACAAGAATGACAATAAAGTAGATCTGAATCTGAAGTTGACCCTGAATAGCTATAAAACACATCAACCTAATCGCTAAAACCTAAGGGTGGGCGGAACAGTCCAAATATCGATACTCAAGATTGTCTTTATTGTCATCAACAATGCCAATTTAATTTTCTTTGAGTACAGTGTTCACATTTGAAATTCAAAACAGGGTATAATAAAATCAATGGACTTGACAGCTCTGGGGAAAAAAAACAGTCTTTAAGTCTTTTTGCGGTGGCACGGGTGTTTCAATACCGCTTTCCTGGTCGAAGTGGTACAGTTTGTGGACAGGATGGGTGGAATCCAGGGCGATGGCTTTTCACTCCCTTTGACTCGGGCAGCATTTATGGATTCCAAGTCAGGGAGCTGGCTGCCCAAGATGCCCTGTGCAGTCCTAAATACCCGCTCCAATTGTTTCCTCTCCTACGTGTTGCAGCTGCCATACCACACGGTCACATTGAGGAAGCGAATGCTCTCGAGTGCTACTTAATAAAAGTTGTTGAGGAGTGCTAAGGGGAGAGACCAGCCCATTTAGGTTTCCTGAGGAAGAAAATTCTTTGCTGAGCCTTCTTCGCCATACAAGTGTTGGTAAATCGGGATATGTCTAATAGGATGTGGGACCCAGGAACATCCAGGAGGATGGGGCATGGTCAGTCTTTCTGGACTTTCTGAAGTCAGCGATAACCTCTTTTGTCTTCTTAGTGTTCAGCACAAGTCCCGCGAGCTAACCGATTGCGCCACTGGAGCGCAAATTTTTGAGATAAAGTGTTTGAGGAGTATGTTAGGAGTGACAAGATTGGATAGATTGAGAAATGAAATTGTGAGACACAGAACTGGAGTAGTTGAGGAACTGAGCAAGCGTGTGGATAAGAGGGTACTCGGTTGGTTTGGACATGTGGAGAGGATGGATGAGAAGCGAATGTTGAAGAGGATCTACAGAGCAGAAGTAAATGGAAGGAAACCAAGAGGAAGGCCGCGATTGACGTGGATGGATGGTGTTATGACTGCCCTGCTGGAAAGAGGTCTACATCTAGTGGAAGCTAGAGCTCTTGTTGGTGATGGGAATGAGTGGAGGGGTGTTGTAAAAGGATAGTGGGGTGTTTGGACGCGTTCTAAGGGATGGGCAGGGCACCTGTATGATGCGGCAGGGGTAAACCAATGAAAGCTGTCGGGCCCTGCTGTTGAACATAAGAGTGTGTTTTGTCAACCTGACCCGGGTGACATGGCCGCTTTCTTGTGTCCCGTTTCATCTGGAGGGACGAAAGCATGATCAACTTAGGTGCTGAGGTGTCTAACTTGTTTGGGTGTTTCGGCATTTGGGTAAGCCATGTGTGTGTTTTTTGCCATTTTTTCCCCTTTATTTTCTTTGGTTTTGTATGTGTTTGTCTTGATGTCGGTCACCCCTCTTGAAGGATATGACCAAGGTAAATAGATAGATGGATAGTGTTCAGCAACAGGTTGTTTTTATAACACCCTGGTGAAAGCTGATGTATTTCCTCTCTGTATTGAGGCTTATTGTTGCCTAAGAGACCCACCACTGTAGTGTCGTGCGCTAATTTCACGACTGTATTGCTGGGATGGATGACAGCACTGTCGTGAGTAAATAGGGTGGTGAGCTGAGCACACACCACTGTGGCGTGCCCGTGTTGGGGATGATATCGTGGGCTGAGAACACACCACTGTGGAAGATACCGTCTTCCCAATTCTTACCATCAAAGGCCTGTTGGCGAAAAAGTCTCTGATCCAATGGTTCAATGCAGGCAGACTAAATGGTAAATGGAGATACTTGACTCATTCACACAGCGATAGCCCTGGCAGCTATGCAAGGGACCTACCTGCTTATCTGGGGCATTAAGGGTTCAATGTCATTCTTGAAGAAGCCAGAAATCGAACCTCTTGGTCCCAAAGATGACTCTACCTCCAAGCATTCTACCTCCTGAGCGACTGCCTTTTAAGCATTTTTTAAAATTTCTTCAGTGGAATTAAAGAATAAACTCTGTGAATCATGTATTTTACAGAGCCATGAATATATCTGTGAATTATAAATGCGATTTTTAATCTTGTATGGACATTTGCGAACGACATATGACAACTTGAGTAAATCGCAAATATATTTGTCCCTGAGGCAAATCTCTCTCCACATTGGTGTTGGGTATAAATTACAACAATATTTACAATAATTAGATTAAATTCTGTTGGGAATTAATCATCAAAATGTACCGTTTACCAAACTGTTCGAATTAGTTATCGGACTCCATTAACCAAACACAACCTACATTCGTCCAACAATTATGCGCGCTCGTTTCTTGAGAGAAAAATGACCAGGAAAGCTGATATTTCACACGGGAGCTTTCTCTTATTGGCCCACGTCTCCCCGCAAGATGGCGTCTCGGCTCCTCCCATGGGCGTGCCAAGGAATTGTTTGCGCCCAACGTTCTCACAACACAGCGCCTTGATGTCTGTCTTCCCAAAACAACGCCTGTCGTCCTGTGTCAGCAAATCCACGAGTCCTGTTATCAAAATTTCCTGGACAAAATATTATGCATTTCGAACAGCCTGCCCTGTCATTGAACTAAAGCTCAGTCAGTGAATATCTTTATTGCAAATGTATAAAATCCTTTATTTCTCAGGAAGTTCTTCCCATTACAATTTACCACTGGGAAACACTACCTTATTTTCTTGATAGGCCCACAATAAATGTTCGTAATTGATACGTAATCCCCGCACTAATACACATTTTATAGTGCCCCGTTCAGGTTTAGCATGCCCCTGTCCTCTTGGGTGCAACTAGTAGGGGGATGACGCTTCATAAGACAATGCCATTGTCATATCCAGCATGGTCGCCATGACAACCAGCTGGCCCCGCCCCTTGGCACCGGCTGTGACAGATTGTCTAAATTGCGTGTGTGCTTCTTAAGGGCGGGTTTGGGGACTGCCGGTTGCTGGATCATTGCATTAGTCTGTTCTGTTTTGCTCTGTTCTGTTTTGTTTGACTCAAGGAAGACCTGTCATGCCCGTTTGTCTGAGTTAGTAACTTTAAGCCTGTTTGTGAGTATTACCCAGTCTGAGTTCCTGATTGCCTGTAAGCCTGTTTCTGTTTTGTTTTTGTCCCTGCGTGTTGGACAACTTTTATTTTCTAAATAAAAGTAACTGATCGTTACGCGAATGAGTTCACCCTTCCTGCCTCCCGGTCCGGTCCGTGACAGCCATACAAATAAATGACAGCTGCCATTAATCAGGAGTAAGGAAAAAAATGCTATGGCAAAGTGAAGCCACCAGAGAACTGTGTCGAGATCATTTTGAAGCATACTTGTTTAGAAACAAGGCAACAGTTTCAAGCATTTACAAGCAATTCACCGAAAACTCAAGCACTTTGCAACTATTAAATCACAAAACTAAAATTCAAGTATTTGGAAGGATTTCAAGCACCAGTACAAACCATGTAAAGACGTTCCCCTACTTACGACCATTCGACTTACGTAAAACGGTAAACACGAACATTTTTTTCAGTATGTCGAAGAATATCCAGATATTGCTGTAAGTTAGATAGCGGCAGTGGCTCAGGAGGTAGAGCGCTCGTCTTGGGATCATGATATCGCATGTCGAAGTGTCCTTGGGTAAGACACTGAACCCCTAGTGCCCCCAATAAGCAGGTTAGCGCCTTACATGGCTGCAGGGCCGCTATTGGGAATTGTGAAGCACACTGTAAAGCAATTTGGGAAGTCTTGACTTGAAAAGCGCTATATAAATGCAGATCATTTCATTTAATTTCATCTTTTTCCAAGTAGAGTACATGACTGTAGTGCTTCTTTCCGTCACTACTGGCCTGTAGTGGCACTGTGAGAGATCACCCAGCGTCCACCCGGAAGTAAACAAAATCCGCTTCCTCTCCCTAGTAAACATATTACGTGTACTGTATGTCTAGCGCGCAAAGAACTTTAATGTTTTTATCATTTGATATCTCGTGCATCTGTGGTTGGTGTAAAGTGTAAAGAAGAGGCGAGCTGTTTCTTTTGAAATGAAAGTGGAATAAGAAAGCTTGATGCGGTTGAGAAAATGGTCAGAACACTTTTTTCAGCCACTTTCTACCACAGAGAAGAAAGTCGACAAACTCTTGAAGCTCATCTTCCAAAAGTAAGTTAAACTCAACATTATTTATTTTTATATTATTGTATTAAATGTTTATATTGTTAGTATATTGTTAGTTTTTTTCAGTGTCAGCCCACTCTTCAGAGATGAGCGCTAGCTTCAAATTGACGGGAAGCGGAGCAAAGCGGAGCAAAGCGGAGCAAAGCCGTTCCCCAAAATATGGCCTGGAGGGGGATTTGCACCGACAGGCTGTACATGCCCAAGATACACCACAGTAAGTGGTGCCCCTGATGACCCATCATATAATATTATATTATGTAAATAATTTACAGGAATCACTCATAGTTCGCATTTAAAGGCAAAAACTAATCCCCTCCCATCACTTTTGACATGTGCTCTACCATTTCCGGTCCGTCAAAAGTCGACCAGGGAAAATGGATTGTGGTGACACAGACAAAGAGATGCCATGACATAAACTCTCAACCATAGTTGAAGGGATAATGGATTGTCGCCAAAACAGTGCAGTTAATTTTAGATGGAGCACTGCCCAATAAAAATACGCTCTCCTGGCCCTGGCTTTCAGTAATAGTAAACAGGGATAATAGATTGTGGCCACAACCATGCATTTCATTTTAGGCAGACCAGAATGGCACGCTTCATGACAAAAGTGACTTCTGTTGGTCTCCACTTGCAGCTATATGGGATTGGGGATAATGGGTTGCTGCGAAACAAGTGCAATTCACTTTTTGGTGGACAGAATGGCAAAAAACCATCAGCCTCACAGCGATATTAGATCGGCAATAATTAATGCAATATTTTTCAAACCGCGATGCACTAAAGCCGCAAAGTACAATAACCGAAGTAGCATTACATTTTATATGTTTTTTACTTTGCAGAAATTCACTTAATACGGGTGGTTATCAAACGCATTAGCTGCTAAAATGGAGGAAATACTGTATTCTTCAATCATGTCTTATTCAGGGAACCTTTAACAATTTTGGCAACCATTGAGAATTGTGCTATCTGCGCCAGTCCTATTCACCGTGCAGACCTTTTCTTGCTCACAAATTGGTAGGAAGGCCTGACAGAGGCTGATAACATCCCGCAGCGTCTGATGAAGGACAATAGTCTTTAGGAATGGGAGCAGAGGGGGTTCATCTGGAATGCTCTACTATCCTCACAATCGCCCACACACAAATGGATGCTCTCCAAAACGGGCTTGAAAATCATCGGGGGGTGCTCATAAGGACTTAGCCTGACTATGTTTAAAAACAGAATAAAACACCATTTGTAAAGATTCAGGTTTTGTAAGCCTGTGTAAACAGAAAGAAAGTCAAGTTCTCTCCTATTTCTTCACTTTATGTGACCCGATATTCTTTTTCAAAGAAACACGTTTTAAATATAACGTATTTTCACGTCTGTAAAGCGCACCTGATAAGACACAGAGTATATATATATACAATCAATGCACCCACACTTCACCTTATAATGTTCGCATGGTGTCCTCTACTACGTCAGTCTTAAAACAACAATACACAGAAACACACTATAAATAACTTACTGTAATATTAACGTTTTTTTAATCATCAGCCAATCATCAAAAGGCGTCAACAAGATAAAAAAAAAGAAATACAATGGGGACTTTGTTGCATATTGTTACATTTGTTTTTATTCTGCTAGCAATGTAGTTTGCTTATAACGCCAGGGTAGTTCTATTTTATCTGTTAAACACTTGCGAAAGAATGCCTGTTATGCCAGGGTTGTTTTGTTTGGTCTATTAATTTTGAAAATCGTTAGAATTGAAACAAATTCGTTTTTACTGCAATCAGTAAACACATTTGCCTCTAGGTGTTGCTTGTGCTCCACCATAAATGTTTTTTTTTCTTCTGAAGGATGCTAGAATTTCTTGCACTGATAAAAAAATTAACTTTCGTTATTATCTTGAGTTCTGATATGAATTACTAACCCCAAGAAAATGGAATCAATGAACCAGGCCGATTGAAATAGGCACACAATTTATTAACACAGGGAATCAATGATTGAAAAAAAAGTGTGGGGGGGGAAAGGCGCTGGAGATTATGGGAGTTTTCGGCTGCTGAAAGTCTGGAGGTAACTTGTGCAAAAACAAAGTTTCCGCTATTATGCTAGTCCATTTGGGGAGATTCCCTTGTCCTTAGAAAAAAAACGCTCCTTCCCAAGAACCAGCAAACATGGAGTTAAATCTGAAGCTGTCACCTTACTTGTGTTGCGGAGAGAATTGGTCTCGTGCTCTGGATGGTCACAACGTGTGGCCCACGTGCTGAACTCCAGGCCGCATATCAGGCCTACACGGCTTCTTGGCGCGGCCATCGTGCGAGACGAACCAGGCTTGCAGTCAGGCAGTAGAAAAGAGAGCAAGCTATCAACCAGCTACTCTTTTTATATGGACCAGGGACCAGATCATGTCTCTTTGGGCTTGGTCTCAGATATCTGATAGCCCAAAGATCGGATGACGGTGTTTGAAGTTGCTAAACTTGTTAGAAAGCCAAAGTAGTGAGGAATCTGCGTAATGTTCTGTACTTGAGAATCAACATAATTATGTATGGTCAGAACATTATTTTATCAATACATTGCCGTGGATGTTTTAATTACATACAAAACTTCATGTTATCAGATTTTATTATGGTACATGGTGAATTGCATCGTCCGGGGACTGTCCAAACAGGGAGGCCATCGTTCCATCCATTCCAAAGTGATTAATTCAAAACAAAGATCAGGAAGTCATTTTTGTGCTGGGCTTTTTGCTCGAAAAACATGTCATTGACTATTTTGAGCGCTTGGAAAAAGTATGCTTGTAATCCCAGGGTTGTTGTTTTTGGTCAATGTTTGCATCAATGTCACTGATGGCCAGTTGTTAAGTGAATATTTTACTTTGTTTTTCAGACAATAAAAACTAATCCATATTTGTTTCTGTGATTAAAAACCAGGGGAACGATAAGTAGATAATTTATTTTTGTTTTTACTATTTGACACCTGCAAAGAATTTGGCTCAGGTTGCCAGGGCTGTTCATTATTTTGTCAATTATTATCGTTATTATCGTATCGCGTTCAGTTGTTTGTGGTTTTAGCTCATTGCTTGTTGTTTTGTCTATGTCCCTTTTAGAAAAGGTTAGAATATCTTATCTAAGGGCGGGGTCAATATCCATTGATGTCTTTTCTCCATATTTTGGTCATCTTATAAACTTAGCACCAAGCATGTTGCTGTTATTTAATTTCAATTTGTAACTTGGGAGATTTTAATAAGAAACCTTAAGAACAGGTTGGATTTTTTTCATCTTAAGGATTTTTGTAAAGTTCTTTCTTGTTATTCCAGCAAGTTTAAAATCCATGAGTGTGTTCTCTCCATACTTTGAGTATCTATTAAACCCGGGATATCAAACTCTGTCTGGCTCCGGGCCCAATCCAGACTTTCGGTTTTCAAGCGAGTCTGATCAGTAAATGAATGTCAACTCAATGTTTAGCTTTGTTTTTCAGTATTGTGCCTAATCACGGATGATATGGGATCTTTTCTAAACGCAACATATTTATTCACAAACGGGGAAAGATTTTTAGGTTTGGCATTGAATGTGTTAACTGGTTTATTTTAACAGTTGAGTGTATGCAGTTTTACACCTGTACCCACTCATCACTGACCTCTAGTGGTCGGAGAGAGTATTTGGTTCGAATTTGTTTAAAGTAAACAATCATAACTTTAGATAGAAATGACCTAGAGACTCGCTTTTTTGACATCCTCAGAAATTAGCTGGAAATAAGCAACATAGTTGAGGACATTTATTACAAAGTTTCAAAACAAAGATAAAACAGAGTGCACTCTGGAGAATCGCGTCTCCCACCCAGAAAGGCATCGAAGGCCCTTCTCTTATGGGAGAAAGGCGTGGTTTATGCAAAATGGAACATGAAACAAGCTCTCCTGGGAACTCACAATACAGAGCAGGATTTTGAAGGTTGTATGATAAGGGTAGAAGATCATTGCTGGCAAAGTAATGATACGAAAGGATACAGCAAGTAAATACTTCACTCAAATATGTGGATGAACATAGGTGCATTTATAATAGCTAAATGAGTCGTGTTATCGTTTAAGTAATTATGTGATGATTAAATAATAAACTTAATAGAGCTGGAAAAATCACTATTATGGTGACACCATACTCGGTGACCTATTTCAATAATATAACAGTACCATGAAATAAATCATCTTTTATTTATTGTCAATAAACCTGTATACTCAGCTTGCATTTAAGAAGACTTAAACATCTGTGCTAACGCTAAAACAGCATCATCCATTCGAAAAAGCGGTTTCTCCATTACGGATGAGCTTCACGCTAACCGAACCACATCTTACAGTTTAGGCGCATGACTTACAAGTCGTTAATTACTCGGCGAGCGCGTTAAAATCCGAGAGCCTTTGGGGATTTTGTCTCCGACATGCTCCGACGTCGACTGAGCAGAAGAGGAGCGTAGCTCAGCTCGCAGCGTAAATGAAATTGAAAGCGTTATCTTTGCGAGCAGATGGAGAGCACCCCCTGGAAAACGATGACACCGTTGTGTACCACCGAGTCCAGACGGAGTTCTTACCAGCAGCGAGGGTACACAAATTATTATCTGCCTTGTTACGGGCGGAACGACTGTTTTGTTTGCCGGGATAATGAAGAGATATTGATACAGCTTTGGCAACAGAGATGTACAACCGGTAGGACTGGAGTGCAAGAGTCTATTAACCCGGCAGAGAAATGGCATTTACGAACACCCGTGTTGAATTTTGGACAGCACGCGACGGAGTTTGAAGTGTATTCTATTATGGAAGGCAAGACATTCATTATCATAATTGAATATGAAAATTAAGTGCATAAAAAAATACTACTACAAATGAAAATAGTTAGCCCAAAAGTGGACTGAAAGGAAAAAAAATAAATCTATTTCAACATGTTTTTATGGGAAAAGCTATAACATATTTTTTGTTTGAAAAGTACTTGTGCCAAAAACGCATATTTCAGATAGATAAAAAGGATACACTGCCCATGTAAGAATGAACAAAAAGATCAAGCGAGCATACGACTTGAACAAAGGCAACGAAAAATTTTAGCATGGAAATTGGCAATTCCTTTTTCACATAGGACCAGATGAGATTTAATTTTTTCTTGTGCCTTAATAATTCGAATCAACATTTCCTTGGATTGTCTCTGTGTGGTAATAAAATTTGTTTGATAATCTGAAACCTTTGTGTGTGATAAATATGCAAAAAAACACAGAAGGGGGTAAACATTTTTAACAGCACAGAATACAATAATACCTCGCTATAAGATTCAGATTTCATAGTTTTGTTACTTCACGGATTTGCATCGTGCATTGTGTTCTGCATTTTGATTGGCTAACAAGTCTTCCCGCATGTCATTATCTGATGATATAGTGGTTATTTGTAAAAAAGTAAAAAAAGTTTATAAAGTACTTTTATTTGTTAAAAAAAGGTTTGAGCCTGTGTAACGGGTGTAATAATAACTTTTATTTTATTGAAATTCCTGCTAAAATATGTGTATAGTTTTTGGTAAATGTCCTGCAATGCTGAGTCCAACAGTGCCATCTGCTGGTATGGGGTGGGGTTTGGTTTTGGCTTCTAACATGTGACCAGGAGGCGGGGTTTTGTCAGTTTAACCAGAGTACTACAAAGGTAAGACATATCTTTTGGTGCTCCACAAAATAAGTTAATTTTAAACTTTATAACCCCAGCTGACAAATCTCTCACCATGCATAGTAATGTGATTGATATTGTCAAGCTGTTTAGGTTTATTTTCGTTTTGTTTCTGTTTTACTAAATCTTAATTCCCCTTGTAGAGATCAAAGAGATCAGACCCAGCAGAAAAAGCTAATGTTGTGACTCATCCATTTGCAGGTAAATTGTACCCATTTTTATACTCATTATTGTTTTTATTCCTATTTTTCATATACATTAAAAAAAGGATGATGTTGGTTAAAATTCAGAGTAAAGAAAAACATGTTGAATTCATTGTAAACGTTAAAAATCCACTATACGATCTCTTGTTAAAAGTATCTTGTTAAAATGCAAAGATTTATAAATGTATTGTGATATTCTAAAATGTATTTTCTATAAAGTGAAAAGACAGCTCTTTGATATGCTTTGTTGTCAGTTTAACCAGAGTACTACAAAGAGATCAAAGAGATCAGACCCAGCAGAAAAAGCTAATGTTGTGACTCATCCATTTGCAGAAACTGTAATAATAAAAACCTCATCATCCAGTCCAGCGTGAATGTGGATCTTTGGTGGGACACGTACACCGCGGTTACATTGGTGCCGTGACCCGTGACTTCTATCAAACTCTCCGAACCGAGGACTGTCCTACCTGCCACATTGTTTCATGATGCCATCAGCTCACAGTATTTAAAATTGCTATACAGTGACGTGTTACGCAGGCTCCTGATTTATTTTGTGATTTTGACTCATTTACATATTTGAAACATGTTTAATCAGAGCACGAGTGACATTTCTGAGGGTGTAGCTGATCAGATGACAAATGTTATTCAGGAGATAGGACATACATTGGCTGATAGCATTTTCTCACGTATACAGTCACACAATACAGTAGCTCCTAGCGCTGCTGCCACACAAGATGTAGCAAACACATTGAGTAAGCCAGGTTATGTGTCAGATGTAACACAGGTTCAGGTGGTTACACAGAGAAAGGTTAAAGAACCACCATCATTTAATGGGGATGGCTCAGACTCAATAAAATTACATGAGTGGGAAGATCTAATGAAGACATTTATTAAGAAGAGTAATGTGAGACTTGAAGAGCAAGCAGAGGAAATCCAAATGCATTTGAGAGGAAAAGCTAAAGATGTAGTTAGGTTTGGCATTAGAAACAGTAATATAGACGTCTATACCCGCCCTGACATGATTTATAGTCTCCTCAGGAAACACTTTAGCTGTACCAAGTACTCTGCTGTCCCTTTAGCTGACTTTTATTCAACTTTGCCCAAACACCAGGAGGACCCCTATGACTACTGGCTGAGACTAAACAGAGCAGCTGACCTTGCCTCTGAGTGCTTGAGTGAGCAGGGCAAAACATTTGACAACCCTGAAATAGAGGTCACTCGCATGTTTATTAGGAACTGCCCATGCAAGGAACTGGCACTCACTTACAGATCAAAAACCATCGAAAAGTGGTCAGCATGTGAGGTACTAGAGGTGCTGAATGAATACCACGCTGAGAAGAGCTACAAAGCAGATTCCCTACAACAATCTGCGAATAGAGCGGAAATTGCCGTACACAAAGCTGAGGTGAACCATGGTCCAACCCTCATGCACGAGCCACCTCAGACTTCGAGCCCACAGTATGTCTCTCTAACGGACGTTATTAGTATGTTGGAGAAGGTTCTGATACGTGTTACCTCAAACCAGTTTCAAGGGAGAAGGCGAGCTCCAACCAGGCGACCTGGAGACAGAATTAATGGTTTCACTGACAAGCCATGTATCATTTGCAAAGAAGTCGAACACAGTGCTCTCTCTCATTGCCGAGACAAAAACCTTTGCTTTCACTGCCATGCCCCAGGGCATTCTCGACGTGATTGTCCAGTGACGAAAGTTGTCCCACTGCCTCAGGGAAACTAACTGATCTGCGCTTAGGGGAGAACAGTGCAGATCAACTGAGTATACCTCCCACCACTAATGTGAAGCCTGACATGCAAGACAATAAATCAATTTATGAGTTGTATAGCAACAAGATACCTCCATCGAAGAAGCTGATCTTTCAGGGGTTTCAGAGAATAGCGGAGACTGACGAACTGTTTTACACACCTGTACTTGTGCAAGAAGGCCCAACTTTCAGAGCGCTATTGGACAGCGGGTCGATGGCTTGTACAGTAAGTGAGGACACGGCTAAGTCCCTCCTGCAGCAATTCCCTGATATGATGAGTTACACGGCCGATGATTATGTCATTGTAGGCTGCGGTGGACACCAAGTTTCTCCCAGAGATATGTACGACATTCACGTCACAGTTTACGGGTGCCAAATGATAATACCAGTAATGGTGGTGCCAGGCCAGACAGAACAGATGATCCTTGGCAGCAATGCCATCAAATATATTTTGACTCAATTGAAAAGTACTGATGGCTATTGGAGATTAGTTTCCACTCCTGACAACGGTCTGTCCGATAACCACAGTCAATTCCTGTCAATGCTTTCCAACACAGAGAGATGGAGAGGTGATTGCATTCCAGACAAGGTAGGGACAGTAAAGATCAAAAGTTGCGTGACGCTGAATCCACGGACCGAGTACGTTATTTGGGGCAAGTTACCTGAGTTGGCCGGGGCATCAGCGGGCAGCACAGTTGTCGTTGAGCCAACCCAATCTAAGGCTGCGCCCAGACAAGTCCTTGTCGGACGAGTTGTCACTCCACTCTGGGGAGATGGATGGGTGCCTGTTAAAGTCTTTAATCCCACGGACAGAGTTGTGGTGCTGAGAAGAAACAGGAAAATTGCAGATGTGTCTCCTTGTATCGCAGCGGAAGACCTGCCCAATGCAGAGGAGGTCAAGTGCAACGTGCAGAGTGTACAGAGCAAAGAGGTCCGACCCAGGTCAGAAGAGGACATGATGCGTGCATTGGAAGCTCTGGGACTGCAAGACATTGACCTGAAGTCATGTGAGGTTTCGCTGCAGTGTAAAGACAAGCTCCTTCATATCATCGAACAATTCGAGTCAATCTTTTCTCGCCATAAGATGGACTGTGGAGAGGCCAAAGAGTTTGTACATCGTATCCACCTTGTTGATGATAAGCCGTTCCGTCTACCCTACAGACGTATACCACCAAGTCAGTATGAAAAATTGAGGACGACTCTGAACGAGATGGAAGAGAAAGGAATTATTCAGAAGTCGACTAGCGACTATGCATCTGCGCTTGTTCTCATATGGAAGCGGAATGGAGAACTAAGGGTATGCACTGATTTCAGAAGGCTTAATGCAAGAACAATAAAGGATGCCTACCCACTACCGCATCAAGCTGATGCTTTGGCCGCACTTGGGGGAAATGCCTTTTTCTCCACAATGGATCTGACGTCAGGCTACTACAATGTCCCCTTGCACCCTGACGACAAAAAGTACACGGCATTCTCCTCACCATTCGGCCTTCACGAGTACAACCGGCTCCCTCAGGGACTTTGCAACAGCCCAGCAACATTTATGAGGATGATGATGTCAATATTTGGTGATCAGAATTTCATGAGCCTATTATGTTACCTCGACGATCTGATGGTGTTTGCCCCCACAGAGGAAGTTGCACTCCAACGCCTGCAGATGGTGTTTACTCGCCTTAAGGAACACAACCTCAAGCTCGCACCCAAAAAGTGTTTTTTCCTCAGACGGACTGTGAAATTTCTTGGGCATGTCATCAGTGAGGATGGAATTCGGACTGACCCCGAGAAAGTGAGAGCGATAAATGACGTACAAGTCGCTGATCTAATGGAGTCGGATGGCAAGACGCCATGCCCTAGTAAAATCAGATCTTTTCTAGGCATGGTGATGTATTTCCAAAGCTTCATTGAAGCATGTTCTGCGAAGGCAAAACCTCTGTTCAGGCTCACATCTGAATCTGGTGACAAGCATAAGCGCAAGAGAGCCCGCAAGAAAGGTCAAGTGAAGCTGACGCCTGCAGATTGGTCCGATGCATGCCAGAACGCCTTTGAAACACTGAAGCACGACCTCGTGACAGGTGTCACTCTGGCCCACCCAGATTTTGATGCGCCGTTTATTCTGGCTGTCGACGCATCCTTTGATGGGATTGGAGCAGTCCTGTCACAGCTGCCACCTGGTGGAAAAGTAGCCAGACCAGTCGCCTTTGCAAGTAAGACGCTCTCTCGCTCCCAGCTCAACTACCCTGCACACAGGCTCGAATTTCTTGCCTTGAAATGGGCGGTATGTGATAAATTCAGCCATTGGTTGAAAGGAAGACACTTTACCACGTGGACCGACAATAACCCACTGACATACATTTTGACCAAACCAAGACTTGATGCGTGTGAACAGCGGTGGGTAGCGAAGCTAGCTGCATACAATTTTGACCTGAAGTACATTCCCGGCCCAAAGAACATCGTAGCCGACGCTCTGAGCCGTGAGCCATTTGTACGGTCATGTGTGGGTCATCGCCTTGTTACCGAGCCCTATACTTCGCTCTTGGACCAAGTCAACAGGGTGAACAACAGTACTGTGCAAGAGGTGTTCAGAGTATCCAACAATTGTCACGCTGTTGTAGACGAGAGTGCTGGGACATCAGACGAGTCAGTAAAAAGGGCAATTCCATCAGGCTCCAATGGTTCTGTGACATCAGAAGAAGTTGCTGCTGTCTTCAGTGCTCAGTCCACTGGTGGTGTGGGTCAAGTGATGGGAACAGATGCTAACTTCAATCTTCTGCAGAAGGGAGATCAGTCAACGGCACTCCCACAGAGTCAGCTTGTTGGTTTACAAGAACAGGACAACACAATAAGCAGAACCATGTACTTTGTGCATAGACACAAGAGACCTACCAGGCGTGAGAGAGCTGTCGAGTCGACTAGTGTGATGAAACTACTGAAGCATTGGAGCAGACTCACCATACAGAATGGCATGCTCTACAAAATAAGGAAAGATCCTCACATGGCCAAGAAAATCTTCCAGTTTGTGGTGCCTGATTCATTGAAACAGAAAGTCCTTCAAGGTTTACATGACTCAGCAGGTCACCAAGGCCAGAACCGTACTTTGTCTCTGGTGAGGCAACGATTCTTCTGGAATGGCATGGAACGTGATGTTGTGAATTATGTCAAATCCTGTCAGCGCTGTGTAGTAGGGAAAACACCGGAACCACACAACCGTGCACCACTCAAGAACATAGTCACCTCTGAGCCTATGGAGTTGGTCTGTATAGACTTTTGGACTGCTGAGCAAGAGAACAAGTCTGTAGATGTCCTGGTCGTAACTGATCATTTCTCCAAGATGGCGCACGCCTTCCCTTGCAGAAATCAAACCGCCAAACAAGTTGCTCGCCGTCTGTGGCAGGATTTCTTCCTTGTCTATGGTTTCCCACGGCGTATCCACTCTGATCAGGGAGCTAATTTTGAGAGCAAACTGATCAAAGAGCTTCTAGAGATGGCAGGGGTGCAGAAATCCCATACCACTCCGTACCATCCCATGGGAAATGGCATCGCAGAACGATTCAACCGAACATTGGGAGATATGATCAGAACCCTTCCCCCTCAGCCCAAAGCAAAGTGGCCACAAATGCTGCAGCAGCTCACATTCTGCTATAACTGCACAGAGCATGAGACAACAGGGTTTGCACCGTTTTACCTAGTGTTTGGTAGGATCCCTCGTCTCCCTGTCGATGTCATGTTTCAACATGCTAATACCAATGATGCTGTTGTCAGCTACTCTGACTTTGTACGCCATCTGAAGAAAGATCTACATGAAGCTGCTCAAATTGTACAGAGGAATACTCTCAGAGAACAGACTCGTCATGCCAAGCTGTACAACCGTAGGGCCAAAGGATCACCTCTCGTCGTGGGAGACCGGGTGTTGATCGCCAACAGAGGTGTCCCGGGGAAACGCAAAGTTGCAGATAAGTGGGAGTCAACCCCGTATGAAGTCATATCAGTCAAGCCTGATCTCAATGTCTACAGAGTCAAGGATTGTCTGACGGGCAAAGAGAAGGTAGTTCACAGGAATTTGCTGCTCTCTGTTAGCTTCTTGCCCTGTGAGGATGATCTGGCCAGCGAATCTGAACACTCAGAGTCTGACGCTGCTATGCATGGAAGTGATGTATGCCCTGATTTACCTGACGCGGTTGAAGACAGTGATGTCCGTACAGTAAACTGGGTGATACAGGCAGGTGAAGAGCAAGTTCATCCAGAGGTAGAGGATAACTCACTAGACAGCAGATCTGATGCCCAGTCCGACTCTTGCAGTGTTGATACATCCAGTCGAGGAAGTCAGCACATCCCCGAACAAGATGTTGACCATACTTCAAGTGACAATACGGAAAGCCCATCACAGTGCTCTGAAAGCATGATCTCTTTGGGTATGGGTCTCCCAGATGAGACCCCATTGAACACTGACCATCCGGACGCAGACTCCCCTGATACTGACTGTTTAGACTTGACCGTCCCAGACCTTCAAGCTCAGGTTAATTGTGCTCAACCTGACCGTTATGGTCTTAGGGTCCGCCAGTCCATCAGGCCTCCTAGTCGTCTAATTTGTCAGATGAATGACCAGTTGGTAGGTGACAATCCTCTGTCCGCAATATCTGCTAGTTCCTAGTTTAAGTTCAGTAGAGATGCACTTTCAGTTTGAGTAACAAAGCTTGAGTAAGAAACAAGAATTGTGCCTATGTGAGCACTTACAACTACAGGAACAATGTTTGATATTTCAGAGATGTAACAGGCATCTTTGAGTCTGTGCTTAGTTAGGAGTTTCATCGCCTCCTTTCTTTTCACACTCCTTTTTGGGAGAGTTTTAGAACGGACATGCACTTCAGTTTGTTCCTTGTAATACTGTACCAGTTTTCGTGTCCTCTTTTTCATCAGTATTTGCCTTTTTGGCATGTGATTTTTTTTCTGTTTAGTGTAGCACTCCCATATTTAGCAGAATTTCAGGGGGGTGTATGTAACGGGTGTAATAATAACTTTTATTTTATTGAAATTCCTGCTAAAATATGTGTATAGTTTTTGGTAAATGTCCTGCAATGCTGAGTCCAACAGTGCCATCTGCTGGTATGGGGTGGGGTTTGGTTTTGGCTTCTAACATGTGACCAGGAGGCGGGGTTTTGTCAGTTTAACCAGAGTACTACAAAGGTAAGACATATCTTTTGGTGCTCCACAAAATAAGTTAATTTTAAACTTTATAACCCCAGCTGACAAATCTCTCACCATGCATAGTAATGTGATTGATATTGTCAAGCTGTTTAGGTTTATTTTCGTTTTGTTTCTGTTTTACTAAATCTTAATTCCCCTTGTAGAGATCAAAGAGATCAGACCCAGCAGAAAAAGCTAATGTTGTGACTCATCCATTTGCAGGTAAATTGTACCCATTTTTATACTCATTATTGTTTTTATTCCTATTTTTCATATACATTAAAAAAAGGATGATGTTGGTTAAAATTCAGAGTAAAGAAAAACATGTTGAATTCATTGTAAACGTTAAAAATCCACTATACGATCTCTTGTTAAAAGTATCTTGTTAAAATGCAAAGATTTATAAATGTATTGTGATATTCTAAAATGTATTTTCTATAAAGTGAAAAGACAGCTCTTTGATATGCTTTGTTGTCAGTTTAACCAGAGTACTACAAAGAGATCAAAGAGATCAGACCCAGCAGAAAAAGCTAATGTTGTGACTCATCCATTTGCAGAAACTGTAATAATAAAAACCTCATCATCCAGTCCAGCGTGAATGTGGATCTTTGGTGGGACACGTACACCGCGGTTACACCTGTAAAAAGAGTTTGTTATTTGGCGTCAGTGTATAATATAGAATTTTAATTCTATAACAACTGTAAAAAATATATAAAAGTTTCTACCTTGTAGATTTTGCTTGTAGCGGGTGTATTTTGGAACCCAACCCCTGCATCTCTTATCATGTAGGTTTTGTCCATATTTCCTAGAACCGGTGTGGTGGAAACCAACCGTTTGGATAAATACTTCATTATTCTGCTCTGAGAATTTTAAATCTCTTATGATCTTCTTTACCTTGTAGCACATGTTGCCTATAACTGTTATGGTAAAAACGAACTGTTCAGTACTTCATTGTTTATCACCCTGAGTATTTTCCATCTCTTATTTTGATATACTCTTACCATGTAGCACGAGTATGTATTCCCTGGAATCCTTGACATGGAACCAGACTTTTAAAAACTCAATTTTAATGCCCTGATGACTGCATTTTCATGACCATAAGTCACATAAAAGCCTTATTTGCTTCAAATTGTGTCTCATATACACCGGTGGACGGGTTGGCCGCCTGCCCGAGACTGGTAGGTCACAGGTTCGAGTCTTGGCCGAGTCATTGACTTACCAGGAAGCATGTGTATGTATTTCCTAGAGCTTTTGACGTGAAAAACAACCGTTTCATACTTCATTATCGATTCCCCTAGGATTTTAAATCTCCAATTACAACTTTCTCTTGACATGTGGCATGTTGCCTTATTAGCGATGCTACAGTGTCGAATTGGATTTTGGGATTATTCTTTTGTGCCGCAATCACCTTTTCCGCTCAGATTTCCTGCAGTCTTGTTTAAGTGATCTAGTTTTTTTCAGTAAACCAAGGTATGCGTCTATTTGGTCGTAATTTATGCCGTAGGGATGCCACAGAACCCAGGACGCAAGCCAGAGCAGCATTTAAAACATTCATAAATGAGTCAATAGAGCATTTATACAAAGGAAACCCCTTGAAAAAGATCAGAGAGCTCAGAAACTGTACCAATGCAAATATTGCGGCAGCTAAATCCTTTACTTTCTTTAATACAACATTTAGCCAGCACCTCAAATGTCACTAAATAATGATAGAATAGAATAGAATAGAATAGAATATACCTTTATTGTCATTGTTTCCACATGGGTTTAATATATTGTGACAATGAAATTGGACATGGCACTCCAGTCCCACATTCACCAGTGAGGATAAAAAAAACAAAGAGATAAAGGAACAAAGAAGATGTTTGTACTGTCTTTGTTGCATAGGCTTTGTTTTCCTCCGGAGGGGGGTGTATGAGGGGGTGATGGACAGACAGAGATGGCCGGATCCAACTAGATGTTTGATCTTACTGTACACACGGTCCAGAGTATTTTCCACATATGGAATGAATTTAGGAAGTACAGTCTTTAGCATCCGGTGGAACGTTAGCATCCGGTGGAACGTAAACAGCAACCACAATGACCACAGTAAGCTCTCTCGGTAGATAGAAGGGTCTACACGATACTGCTAGAAACTCTTTATCGAGTGAGCAGTGTGTGTCAATGATTGAATGACTGTTATTGTAGCGCATAGTCCCCGAACCCCTGTTTTTACCGGACTCTCCTTCTCGGTCGTGCCGGTGAAGTGTGCGTCCTGCTAGTTGGGCTGCGGCGTCGGGGAAGCCAAGACTCAGTGATGACAAAAATACTCCAATTTCGGACGAAGCTGTTGGTGGCGATCCGCAGCTCAAATTCACTCATTTTGTGGACGATGGATCTGGCATTGGTCAGGAACATGCTTGGAAGCGCTGGTCTGTGTGGTCGCCTTTTTAGCGATCAGAGATAACGGTAGTATACGGTAACACCGTCATATTTGAGGTTGAAACTCATTGAGTCATAACCAAGCCCAGTGTGTTTCTATATTTATGCTTCAACAAATTAATCAATTGATTAAAAGCAAATGTTTCAATTATAGACCGAAACACAACGGTATGCGAGCTGAGTGGAGAATTCATGTGAATGTTAAAGTACCCCATAATTATTGTTTGGTCTGCATAGGTTACTAGGTCAGACAACAGTTCCGAGAATTCATCAAAGAAAACCCAGTATCGTCTTAAGGCGCGATAAATAGTTACTACAAAAATTGAACATAAAAGAGGACCGCATGACAAGAGCCTCAAACGGCTTAAGATTATTAGAGGCACAGGGAGTCCATCCATCCATTACCCGTGTCGCTTATTCTCAGGAGGGTCGAGGGGGTGCTGGAGCCTATCCCAGCTATCTTCGGGCAGTGGGCAGGGGACACCCTGAACTGGTTGCCAGCCAGTCGCAGGGCACACGTTGACAGACAACCATTAACTCGCTCATTCACACCTAGGGACAATTTGGACAGGCCAATTAGCCTGACGTGCATGGTTTTGGAATGTGGGAGGAAACAGGAATCTCTGGAGGAACCTCCTACGCAGGCTTGGGGAGAACATGAAAACTCCACAGAGGGAGGTTGTGGTAGCTGGACTTGAACCATGAACCCAGCTGTGGCACAAGAGTAAATTTGAGTACATTTTCAGAAATAGGCCCAACACCGCCACCCTTCTTTAAAGAGCGTGCTACATGAGATCTCACATGTAGGTTTTAGATCAGGGAACGGTGTAATAATAGTCTATAGTTTGCAATAGTCTGTGGTCTGTGCAGCCCTTTGAGACTCCTTGTGATTCAGGGCTCTACAAAAAAACATGAGTTGGCTTGACTAGTAGTGAATACGAACGATTATTACTTCATTATTGATCGCCCTGAGTATTTTGGATCTCTTATTATGACCTTCTCTTACCATTTGGCATGTTTACATACTTCCAAGAGCAGTAGTAGAGAAAACCAAACGTTTATTACTTCATTATTGATCGCCCTGAGTATTTTGGATCTCTTTTTTACGACTTTCTCTTAACATGTAGCACGTGTACGTATTTCCTAGAACCTTTGTAGTGAAAACCATCCGTTTGATCGCCCTACATTGAGAAATAGTTTCTTGTGCTTCTTTCCAAGCCCAATCTTATCAAGGTACCATTTGCTTTTCTTTTTTTATTTGCAACCATTGCGTCAGCGATTGGCAGAGGAGACAATCCTCCATGTTCCCGTCTAAAATCTTGAAAAGCGTCCACGTACAAACGCAGATGGATGAATGACAGGCTGGTAGTCTGCCTCTCGTCACATCTAATAAGAATGTGTCAGGTCATCACAGATCGTCTATTGATCACGCGCACTTGGCCCACTTTCTGTCTTGGCTTCGGTTTGAAGGTCTTAAGCCGTGAATCACAGCAACGGCGCTAAACAGGGAGTCGGTGGAATGCGGAATGAGCTTTTTCATTTTTTTGCCAACAAAGCTCTCTCATTGAGTTGGGAAAATCATGGCTCGTGACGCTTTTGGTACGAACATTCATTTGCTGGGAAATGTTTGTTGTAATTGAACGAGCACATCGGGTACACGTTGAAATACTTTTTGTGAGCAAAACCTGGTGAATAATTTGAGAATGTTATGAAAAAAAATATCCAAAAGCTCACCGTACTTAAGATAGCTAATATTCATAATGCAGCTGGATGTTGCTAATGCCAAAGTTAATGCTTGCTATAACTATCTTTTTCTATAACTATAGTTATATATATTTAGCGCTTTCTTTTATCCCTACGAATTTTGTAAAACATTTGGTTATTTCAGTGTGTCATGACAAAAACTTTGCTCATTAGTCACAATGTAAGTGCACCAAAATAACTTCAATAGCGTACTGTACAATATATGTCAACATTACTAGTTAGTATTTATGTAGCAGCTGGTTGTTTCTAATGCTTAATATATATATATATATATATATATATATATATATATATATATATATATATATATATATATATATATATATATATATATATATATATATATATAATTTGGCCACTCTTTATGGTATTTTACCCACTATACAACATCAACCATAAGTTATTGAGCGTGCCCAAAACATATACAATTCAAACTTTTGTGCGAATGACAACATACATATCTAGGAAGCCTGTCCGCAATTGGTCAACGATGTGTAAATATTAAATAGAAATGTTATTGACCTCTTTTGTTTCTTTTCAACTATTACTTTTCAAAACAAGACGTCTTTGAACAGAAAATTTATGTCTTTTCAATGTCTTTTTACCTTTTTTTTTTCAATGAAAATAAATCCTGGACAAAATGTTGATGTAATTCCAACCTGTTTTCATTGTATTTTTAGCCAAATTTTGCTGTGTTAGCTAGCTAGCTAGTTAGTTACTCAAATAGTTTTATCTTAAATCAAAACTTTCAATTAGTTTGACGCTGCGGGCTAGTTTTGTTGACGGCGCTGTTACTTCCTATGTGAGGCCCAAAACTCTGACGCCTCTTGACATTCAAGGTCTTTTCAAGAATTAATTCACGTCCTGTAATTTGTGTGAACAGCACTCTTGTCCCGGGGCTGTACGCCCTCTCAATTTAAATCTGTTTGCCTAATTAATAAATGTTACCGCCTAATAAATTGTGACGGGAAAATAATGGTGCTGGCCTGGTCGTGTGTGAAGGTCATGATGGACCCTCATAGATGACGGGTTCATATTGTGATATATATATTCATATAAAACAAAATTTCATCTAAGACAATTAAGCAAGGCACAACACACTGAATATGTCCAGATGGTGAGCTCTGGCACTCACATTTACTCTTTATAGCCAGGAGTATAAAATTGTTATCCTTTTATTGATGCTGCAAATTTCTTGTCTGGATTAAAAAAAAAACAGTTTTTCTGTCTGTCTGTCTGTGGTTTAGGATTAGAGGCATAGGGGTAACCTGTTAATGGGGTTTGAAGGTTAAGGATTGGGGGTTTGAAGGTTAAGTATAACAGGGTTAGGATTAAGGGGTAGACGTTAAGGTTAGTGATTAGGGTTTAGGGGGTCAGGGGTCAAGGTTAGTGTTTAGGGTTGGAGTGTTAGGGGGTTTAGGATTAGGGGGTTAAGGGTTAGGATTAGGGTGCGCTGATTAAGATGAAATGTTTAGGAGTTTGTGTTTAGGGTTAGGGTTTATGCTGTGAGGGTTTGGAGTCTTAACACAAACCCCCAAACTCTATGACCAGCCCTAATCCTCGGACATCACGTGGCATTTTCTTTTAGCATTTTCCTTCTTACTTTGCCTTCTACCACCTTGTTTTCTGCCAAAAATACTGTTCTATGTGAATTTTAATGTTTCTTTTTTGCTTGTTGACAAAATAAAATCTATAAACTTTTAAATTCCTTCCCAGAGGATACAAATTGATTATCTTCAATCTCTTGAGGAATTGTTTTTTGGGTTTGAGGGAAATGCAGGAAGTGAAGATATCGTGTGGTTAGTGCCTGACTAAATCTCGACCGTGAGGAGCCTCAGCAATCATCACTTTGAGTGACGGTTGAAAATGATTTATACGTGAATGTGATGCATTTGTTTATCAGCAAAGCAAGAGGCACTTGAGCGTTCCATCCACGAGTTTTTCATCAGAGTTTAGATTTAGATATAAATTGGATTTCAGATAGCATGTAGTTAGATAATTTAGTAATATTTTCCATTTTATCTTGGAAAATTCATGCTTTGGGGAACGCAAGTTACCCACTACTATTCAAAAATGCACTTTCCATTTCAGAATGTAGATGATTTTAATCTGAACAGGGCTGGTTTGAAAATAAAACATACCATTTCCCATGGCCTTTTGTGTTCAGACCTCTCTTTTTATTCTGCCAAAATTTTAGATTTTAGAATATTTGAAAGTTGACTTGGGATAATGAATCACGAAAACAGTGCGGTTCATTTTAGGCAGGCAACAATAATACGCTTTAGTTGCCCAGTTTACATTTTCGGCAATAGTCGACAGGGGATAATGGATGATGGCCACTGCCTTACATTCCATTTTAGGCGGGCCACAACGGCACGCCACCTGACAAAAGTGCTTTTCACCAGTTCCCGCTCGCAGAAATATAGGGCTTGCGGCTGCACCATTGCAATTTACTTTTTGATGGACAGAATAGCAAAAAAAAAAGCCACCACACCTCAAAAAAAGTGCACCCTGCCTGTCCCGGCTTGCAGCTGTATCCAATCGGGGATAATGGATAGCAGTCTCATTCACGCAGTTCACTTTTTGATGGACAGATCATCAAAAATAGTCCTGCCAGGCCTGACAAAAATGTGCTCTATAAGCCGCTGCTCTCAGCAATAGTTAACCGGAGATAATGGATTGCGGCCAAAACCGTGCATTTCCTTTAAATAATGTCAAAATAAACCGTCTCATAATGAAATTGCCATTTGCCAGTCCCTGCATGTAGTAAAATGGGATTGTAGGTGATGGCTTGTGGCCGCACCAGTGCAGTTCACTTGATAGGCAGAGCGGCAAAAAAAGCCACCAGGCTTGACAAAAGTGCTTTCTACCTGTCCCTGCTCGCAGCAGTATGCGATTAGGCATAATGGATCATGGGTGCAGTTCACTTTTTTTGTAGACAGCGTGGCAAAAATAGAGCCACAAAGCCCAACAAAAGAGCACTATCCTTGTCCCCGCTCATTGTTATAAACAACCAGGGATAATGGGCAGTGACCTTTATCCAGTCCTTGTTCTCAGTAATGTGGGATTAGAGATGATGACTTGCGGCCGCATGAGTGCAGTTCACTTTTTGGTGGACAGCACGGCAATAAAGCCACCGTGCTTGACAAAAGCACACTCTACCTATCCCCGCTCGCATCAGTATGCGATCGTCATCAAATATTTTTCAACTAGCAAAGCGCTGAGGCCGAAAAATTCGAACGTAAAGTAGCGAGGGATTACAGTAGTTACACAGCACTCGGACGTGACATGGGGTTAAATAAACACTTAACTGCTATGTCTGCCCTGCGGTCAACAGCGGCGTCGGGGCGGCCTTGTCACTGGCTCAGCCGCACTTTTTAATTATACTCCAATTGATTGCGCGCATCGTCGATAAGGCATTTAAGCCGCTTAATCCGCGATACGTTAACATGGGCAATGCGCGCCCCGCGGCCACAGGGACGTCGCTCGCTCGTCTCTTGCATTTCTAAGCGGGTGCCCTTTTTTGAGAAACGCTGATCGAGAGACGGCATCGATTCAGAACCGCCGGGGTGAGGTGGCCTTCGCGATTGCACAGAGTTTCTATCTTGCTGAAACAAAACTGATGAAAATGCCTCGATTGGATGCTCCCCCAGCACTCGTTTCAGGTTCTTTCTAAGCTTATCGAGTTGTTTTTTGGAGCAGAAATCTCAACGTATCGTCAAACTGTAGACAAGAGTTGTTGTTCTCGGGGGCGCGGACCGGGGCTTCAGATAAGATAAAAACCCTCTTTTAGAGCACCTACGCCTCCAGTTTGTACAGTTTTGGCCTACATCTCATATAGTCCATTTCAGAAAAAAGATTTTGTCAAAAATAAATGTCTAAAATCGAGTTGTGTTTAGCCCATTCCACATAGAGCAAATTTTGTCCCTAATCGGTCATACAGATCTGGTCTAAAGTGGTTTAAATTTAGCTCCAAAAAGTTGTCTTTTCAACATCTTTTGGAGATGATAATTTTGATGAAATGAAATGATCTGCATTTATCTAGCGCTTTTCAAGTCAATGACTTCCCAAAGCGCTTTACAGTGTGCTTCACATTTCCCAATCCTCCAGAGCTACTGCCGCCAGGGGCGGGGGTGGCAGTAGCTCAGGAGGTAGAGGGCTCGTCTTGGCATCAAGGGATCCCAGTTCGAATCCCGGCTCGTCCGTGTTACATGTCGAAGTGTCCTTGGGTAAGACACTGAACCCCTAATACCCCCAATAAGCAGGTTAGCGCCTTACATGGCTGCAAGGCCGCTATTGGGAAATGTGGAGCACATTGTAAAGCGCTTTGGGAAGTCATTGACTTGAAAAGCGCTATATAAGATGCAGATCATTTCATAAATCCGATATAGTACATTTTAGACGGGATTTAGTTGAAAATCGTCGTTTCTAATCGGGTTGTGTTATGCCCATTAGTTGTTGTGGTTACGTCATCTAAAGTTGTTCAAATTTAGCCTCCCATTTTTTTTTAACAACCTTTTCCGTCTTTTTTTACCCAAATAACGATGTGCTGTGGACGGCACTTTTGTCTCATTTCAATGTTTTTTCTAGGGATTTTTTTACTGTGTGGGTTGGTCTCCCCAAAGATCCTTTCACTCCTCCGTCTTAGACAAATTCCATCTATGCATCGCTTTGACAATAGGATGCATGTTTTCTTGGCAGTAGTGATATCATCAAGCCATCTCTTTAAAACAGGGGTGTCCAAACTTTGCAGAAAGCGGGCCGGATTTGCTAAGCTGAAAATGTGTAAGGGCCGACGATTCAGGCGTTCTTTTTTGCGGTCTTTAAAAAACTCACCCTCCTTTACACGTTTCCAGCGCTTGGTGATCAGCGTCACGACCTCCTAAAGTGCCTTTGTTACATTTTCATTTGACTGGCAGGGTCTCGTAAAAAAGCGCTGCTGTGCCGTTAAAACACCTTCAGGTTGCTCCACCTTTTTACAGCATTACATTTGCAAATTGTAATCATATATTTTACTCATTTATTAAGATATTTATCAAACACTTTTTCATTTTGAGTTTTTTGATGCACAATATTCCTTAATTATGAAGTATTTCAAAAATAAGTATATGAACTTGTTTATTACTTAACAAATATAAAATATTACATGTCAATATAAATGTCTACTCCTTTATTGGAAAAATAGGTTATATTTTCCCCTCATGCATTAGTGTGCATGTATTCTGTTTAGTACTTATGATATCGAGTCACGGTATTTTATCGAGACACGGTTTTGCCAGAACGAATAAAATCATTTATTTAGTCCTGGCCCAATTTTTTAACTCAATGCAGCCCATGTCTCAAAAAATGTGTCCAACCTTTGTGTAGACAGTGTTTATTTCCGTCAACTAGCGTCCAAAAACCTATGAGAAAGTCGACTTCTCTTAACAAAGACATCAAGCTTCTGAAGCAAACAGACACAGCAGGCAAAAATACAACTTAAATATTTATTAACTTGAGAATGTCTTACAGCAAACTCACAACACAGTCTTCAAGTCAAATGACACTTAACCCTTTGAGTACGAGAACAGTAAATGCACTGTTGTGTCTGCTTATCAAAAAACATGAAGAGCCTGTCAAGCTCGTCCTTATTTTTTCATTTATGTAAGACGTAACGGGAGCAACACAGTGGCTTGTTCATTTGTGTGAGTCAAGCTTTTTTCTCAACACTGAATTCATATTTTCTGTCACCCAGTGTCTATATTTTGTCCGATTTTTATTTCCCCTTTCGTGATTTCAGTGAACGAACATAGCGACTATTCTAATCCATAAAGTCTGTCGCACGACTGTGACGAGAAAAAACAAAAACGATGGCATTTACTAAAAGGGTTAAGGCAAACATAGAAAAATAAATAGCAATAAAAACAACTTGCTTCTCGTACTTGACCCAAAACACTCCTAAGAAGCTCTAGAATTATTCACATGAGTTGTATGTACTTTACACACTTTACAATCTATTTACAGACAAAATGAGTGAGTGGAATCCTCCACTGAAAGGAACAAAGGATGCGTGAACACCATAATAGAAAAAATTCCGTTATTAGCCATATGGAAAAACATTCACACGCAGACTGGCAACGTCTTGGTTTTTTAAGTTCATAGTTTTCATATCAAATAAGTCAACAGCACGCGCTAAACGTACTTTAAATTTTTTTTACGGATATTTTATACAAATGTCTGTGTTAAAGTTTGACAAAAACACAAAAAGGAAATATTAGAAAAGGAAAAAATATTTGTGAGTTTTTATGTGAATTTGGCAAAAGCACTGCAGCAACATTTATTTTTGGAAAGACAATTATTATTAAAAAGACAGTGTGTATAATTTGACCAATAGATTTCGCTGTATTGAAACTAAAAAGCACGAGTACAAAGTACCGAGACTCAATCTGACCAAACCATTCGATGTAACCTTTCATTTTTTGCCTGGATTTTATGAGGTTTTTGCTGGCAAATATTGAAAATACTATTTCAGAATGGATGTAGATAACTTTCAAATTTTGACAGTTCTTTTCCTAGTAGCATATAAAAGTACAATTTTTGGGTTGTAGGAGGTTCTTTTGTACAAACTTGAATGTAATGATTTACTATTTCATAAAGCATTTGTGATATTGATTCTTGTGGCTAAAGATGCACTAGAAGTGTATTGAACTAGCCTTTGTATCGATTTTATAAACCATGAATACCATCAGACCCTAGTTCTCAACTGGTCTGACTTTGGGACCCACCATTCCACTTTAATAACATGCTGCGACCAAAATCAAGAAGACATTTCTACTTCTTCAGCTCTCTCTGTAGGTCACTAGGTCTCCCAATGTCGATCTGGGATATTTGCTCACTGTTCTTGTTGTTATTTTGACACCATTTGTATGGGAGATTATTAATGGTCTTGTATGTCTTTCATTTTCTAATACTTGCTCTCACCGTTGATTTCTTTACACCAAGCGTTTTATCCATTGCAGTTTCAGTCTTCCAAGGCTGGTGCAGGTCAACAATTTTGTCTCTGGAGTCTTTCGACATCTCTTTGGTCTTGGCCATGGTATGCTATAGTTTGAAATATGACTGATTAATTGGTGTGGATAATTATCTTCTATACTGATAATGAGTTAAAACTGGTATCAAGTGGAGCCTTGTTAGAAGAAGTTAGATCTCTTTGACAGACATAAATCTTGCTTGTATGTATGTGACCAAATACTTATTTTCCACTCTAATTTGGAAATAAAATATTTAAAAATGAAACAATGTGATTTTTTTGTTTTTTTTCCCCACATTATCTATCTCATTGTTGAGGTTTACCCATATTGACAATTACATGCCTCTCTAATCTTTTCAAGTAGGAGAATTTGCACAATTGGTGGTTGACTAAATGCTGTACTCATTTGCCCCCAATTATTGCTTATTATTCAAAACCACTAGGATGCGCCAAACAGTGCACACTGTCCTTTTAAAAGAATACATGTGTATCTCACTTTTGTGTTTCTACAAATACAATGTGGCAAACACAAATAATACTGACAATAATAATGACAGCAACACAGTTCAAATGTGATGAGATAGACACAAATTGGAATTGAGTGGTCTCAAGACAAAATTGAAACAGATAATGGAACAGGAGCGAATAAATCTGTCATATTCCAAAAAGCGTTATTTTATGTCTTGATTATTCTGATCGCCCGTAAACAGAAGCTGACTTGCTAAAATACTCGAGGTGACGTCCCTCTTTTTCAACGAGTATGACGTGTATGGAGAGAAAACAAAATAATAGGGATTCACCAAAATAAAAATTTGGTGCCGTAGCCAAAAATTTAAAAGCCTTGGCCAAAAAAACACATTAAAAAAAAAAAAAAAAAAAAAAAAAAACACAAACTTACAATATCAAATGATAGATACATGACAGGCATATTACTGGATGCAAATTGTAAGTGTTTCATTCATTACATTCTGATAAAACAAAAAAGGCATATAAGTGCTTACAAAAATTTAGCTGGACTACAAAGAGCAGTAGTTTAACTGTTAAGGGATAAAAAATGCGAATAATACGAGCAAGTTCATTTTTCTTTGGGTAACGTTATGAAAAAAATAACTTGTAGTTGCTACACTGCGATATCTAACTCTTCTTTTTTCAAGTACTGTATATACTCACATATAAGTTGACTGCCTTAATTGCTTCGAAATAGCTACCTACTAAAATAAATATGTATAACCGTTGTTATCAAAGTTCTCCACCTTTCCTTATAACTATCATTCTTGGGACTCATTTTTATTGGCAAAATCCAGTAAAACACACTAGATCACAGTAAATTGAGATGTGGTCCCTCTTCAACACAATCGGTAGGATGAACAGGAAAAAGGGATCAGGCGAGGGCACTTTGTGTTCCTTATTTTCCTTAACCCTAACCGTTATTTTAAAATGGCATCTTATTGTTCTAAATTCGGCTTACATGAGAGAATATACAGTACATATTTTTAGGACAATTTAGCTTTTAATGGCAAGAGAGTGAGTAGTGACAGGAAAACGTGAGTAGGAGAGAATCGATGATGATGATGTTGCGGTAGCTGCACAGTCTAATGCCACAAATGAGTCATTTTAGTATATTTTCCATAGTAAAATCATAATAACAGTAAATCAAACTTTTGTCGTATATAACTTAGCTCCTGCTAATCGACTTTGGGGATGAATGGACTGAATATCTCAAATAAAGTATGTTTTTACGACTTAAAACTACTCAACTGTAGTAAGTTAGCTCCGTAGTGCTAGCATGTAAACATTAGCCAAAGTCCGGCTAGCGACAAACAAATAGAAGGAAACACAGGGACAGACAAACTTTTGAGAAAATGTCTTATTGGTTTTGACAAAGTCCTCCATTTCCTTCCTGTAAAAAAAAAAAAAACAAAAAACAAAAAAACCCACCATGATCGAGCACAAAGTCATCCCATGACTGAAAGCCAGCTTCGCACAGCTCGATTCACCTTAGTCGTAATTAACGTCATTAAAACATCATTCTTTCAGAATCCTTTTTTTCCCGTGTTATTTTTTTCTTTTGGCTAGAATGATGCCAAAAATGGTTAGTGTGTCCCTAAATGAATTTAAAAAAAAGTTTTTTTTTTTTTCTGTTTTGCAAAGTTATTATTTTTACAAATATGTACAGGTTGCATTCAAAAGTGCCATATGTTAAAAATGTACAGTGTCAACATAAAATAAAATTGAGCGGAAAAGCAAGGAGTGCTTTCACTGGAGCCGAATGGGTTTTTCTGATAAATAGAAACATATTTGCATAGATTTATGATCAATTTTGCAGAAAAACCATGATGAAATCATTAAATTGAGATTTTTTTTTTAACCCCCCAATTTTTGTTATTTTTCTTTTTTCTATTACACCAAAGGGGTTTCATTCAGCCTTAGGCGCCTGCAGTGAGGTCCTTCTAAGAGTTTCGAGTGGAAAAATAACAAAAACACAAAAAGGTGCAAAAAACAAGTGTACAGGGCTCAGTTGTTTGATGGAATTGTGGGCGTAGCAATCCTGCAGTGAAGGACAGAATCAAGGAAAAATGCTGAAAGAAAAGGTGCAGCCTCAGTTGTTCTGAAGGCATTCGAGATCCAGTGAACAGCAGACGTTCCCGTTCTGAGTACAAAGAAAGAGGTATGTTTAAAGTTAATAAAACATGAAATTAAAAAAAAAACCTTTAAAAAAAAACGTATACTGGAGATGTTTTATACTTCTTTTTTTAGACAGATACTAACATCTTGAATAAGCGTCTATAGTACTCTATACCTATAACAGGTATCATTACCACTAGTATATGAACTTTCCTCTGAAAACCCAAATTCTAAAGAAATAACTTAGCATAACTAGCAGAAATTCCCTCAAAATATAATTGATATTGCATTTCATTCAATTTCTAGTTCCTGGTCCTGTCATAATCAGCCGTGAGCAAAGCCAAATTATTAGGTAAACCTGTCCAACTACTCATTAACACTTTATTTCCAAACAGTCAATCACAAGCCATGTAGACATGGTCAAGACAATGTTCTGCAGTTTAAAATGAGCATCAGAATGGGGAAAACATGTGATTTGAGTGTCTTTGAACGTGGCACGGTTGTTGGTGCCAGAAGGGCTGGTCTGAGCATCTCAGTATCTTCTGATTTACTGGGATTTTCAGACACAACCATCTCTAGGGTTTACAGAGAATGGTCTGAAAACAAAACAATATCTAGTGAGCATGAGTTCTAAGAGCGGAAATGCCTTGTTAATGCTAGAGGTCAGAGGAGAATGGCCGGAATGGTTTGAGAAAGGCAACAGTGACTCAAATAACCACCCATTAAAACCAAGGTAGGCAGAAAAGCATCTCTGAACACACAGTGCGTCGAACCTTTTCGGTAGATGGGCTACAGCAGCAGAAGACCACGCTGGGTGCCACTCCTTTCAGCTAAGAACAGGAAAGCGAGGCTACAATTTGCACGAGCTCATCGAAATTGGACAGTAGAAGATTGGAAAAACGTTGCCTGGTCTGATGAGATTTCTGCTGCGACATTCGGATCGGTCAGATTTTGGCGTCAACAAGAATAACGTATGGATCCATCCTGCCTTGAATCAACGGTTCAGGCTGATGGTGGTGGTGGTGTATTAGTGTGGGGAATACTTTCTTGGTCCTCTTTGGCCCCTTGGTACCAATTGAGCATTGTTGCAACGTCACAGCCTACCTGAGGATTGTTGCTGACCGTGTCCATCCCTTTCTGACCACAATGTACTCAACTGCTGGCAGCTACTTTCAGCAGCATAATACGCCGTGTCATAAAGCATGAAGGAATATCCTGTGAGCTGGGACAATACGACCAACTGGACCGTGTGCTGTCCAAACGGTCTTAAAGATGGGAACCACCACCCCAGTCTGCCAGTCCAGAGGACCAATCATCAGACTGATTTCTTGAACATGACAATGGGTTCACTGTTCTCGAATGGCCTCCACAGTCACCAGATCTTAATCCAATAGAGCATCTTCGGAATGTGGTGGACTGAGAGATTTGCATCATGGACTATGTCAACTATGTCATGCCCTCATGTCAATATGGACCAAACTCTCTGAGGAATGCTTTCAGCCCCCTGTTGAATATATGCCACGAAGAACTGAGGCAATTCGAAAGGCAAAAGGGGGTCCCACCCGTTACTAGCATGGTGTACCTCAAAGTGGCTGGTGAGTGTATATACACACACACACTTTTTTTTTAACATATCTGTTTGTCTCTGTCTTTATGTGTATCCATCCAGCCAAAAAAAGTGGTAACCCTAGATGTGAAAATGCAAAAGAAGATGACTCAGCTCTTTTGTTTTTGTTTACTCAGCATTTTTGAGCAAAAAAAAAAAAAGATCAAAAAGATGCTGCTTTTCAACTTCCAGTCTCCAGTTTTCTTAAGATTTTCTCCTTGGACTATTTGCATTTTAATCTTTTCCAAACCATATTACATGTAGACAATTACATATTTGGGATGTTCGTAACCCTATTTCAGGATTTTATTCTCCGTCCCTGGTCTTTGGGTGCCAATGACCCTGCAAAAAAGAGAACTACCAACCAAAAATGGTTTTGCATTTCAAAGTGGGTGATGCTCTAATGGAGCACAACAATTCTAGTTTTTCATCTAATTATTATTTATTATTTTGGTTTATTTTTTTCAGTTTTTATGTTTTATACTCTCTCTCTCTCTCTCTCTCTCTCTCTCTCTCTCTCTCTGTATCTTTTATATTTTTATTTCTTTATGTAAATATCTTTAGATTTTTTTAGGAATGTGTTCCTGATCTGCGATTATTTCTCATTGCATCATTTTCGGTATTTTCTTATTACTATTTAAGTATTATTTAGTCATGTAATTAATCATTATTTTAGTTTTATTTTATTTATAAATTATTGTTGCATTTGATTATCTTATGCATCGTCATCTGGGCTCAAAAGAAAATATTAAAGTATTTCAGATACTAAAGTAGGGATCACCAACATGTATCCTGCGGGTCATTTCTGAAATTGACGTGAAATTAACTGACCGGTTATGTGTCATTCCATGAAATTTCATTTCTAACTAGTATGAAAATTCATTAAGATGATCAGTGTCTTTAAATGCATGATCGTTTCTTCCAAAGTTATTTTTAAAACCAGTCCGTAATCTTAAATGTAAATCACTCAGCTTTAAGCAAGGACGATGTTTTAGTAATTAACTTAGGCTTTTTTGATCATACTTCTAATAATGACAACCTATTAATAACAGAATATTAACATCATAGTAAGTCAATGAGTTATTTTGGAAAAGGCATATCTAACTGGTAGCACTTCGCGTTAATCAGTGGCAAAAAAGTATCTCACAGCTTAAAAAAGGCCAAACTAAAGTGAATAGCACATACTTTACACTGGCAGCTGGTGCAGGGCGAGTGTGGCATCCGCCAGGCGTCTCCGCTGGGCCGGGTGATGCCGTAGTGGTCCGAGCACGTCCGCCGGACGTCGTAGTTCGTGCTGTCGGCTAGGCAAGGGTCGACCACACAGCGCGGGCAGCATTCGCCCTCCGCCACCGCCGTGTACTCGCACGCTAGCCCAGGACACACCATGGGCCAACAGTCCACCTCCCCCTCCTGAAAAGATTGAAGAAACAACAAAGTCAGCATATTTAGTGCAGTCATACATCTATATATGGCCACCTCTAGACTAGGGCTGCATTGGTTGCTTTTAGTCGATGTTGTCGACAAAAATCAATACTAGTAATTTAATGTATAATAGAGATAATAGAAACCATAAATGTGTTCATTCTGTTTTTCTAACAGCGAGTCATCTTTACATGAATATAATCTTTGTCTAGATTTGCTCATTCGTCTCTGCTTCTAGCTGTAACATACAGAAATGACGGAGTCGCATACATGTAACAAAACTTCTAAAATTTGGAAGCATTTCGACCCAATTCCGACCTGATCTGAAGTCCTGCCAGTCTCGGCTAAATTGTCAACCATAACTGGGTCTGACTGAGCTTCTGTCTTGCTGCCTCTTTTTTTTTTCAATTATGCACCCATTATGGTTCCTATGTTTATACCAATTTCTTACCTCAGATTCCCTTACATGCGGGGCTGTTGGAGTAAAAAAACAGAACCCACCCTTTTCCTACCCTCTACCGCTCTCGCTCAGTCTGAGCTCCCCAAGAGGCTGCTTTTTGGGCGCTGCACCGTTGTTAAACCCGGTAACCGGGTGGCGGGGGCCAGTTGGCAAGAGGTCTCCCACACTCACAAATACATTTTACTTCCAAGTGTCCGCTCATTAAAGTCCGTTTGTTCGAGAACGACACATCACTAATATGATAGGGATCTGAAGGCGTAGTTCTAATATCCATGGAATGCCACTTGTTTTTAATGATTATACATCAGGAAAATGCCCTTGTTACATAAGCAATTCGAGGTACAAACACAATCCTGGAAAAATTTAAGCTGGTATGCAGAATTATCACTGTAATTTCTATTGTGTGAACGCTAACCATGCAACGGCACTGCTGGCATCCGTAGAGCCAGGAGGCGCCGCTCCGGTAGAGTGTTCGGCCACTCTGGTCCAAGCATTGGCTGCTGGGTCGGTTGTCGCAACCGGGGCAGCAGAAAACATCCTCTGTCGGGTCGCTGCAGTCGCACGGTTTCCTTCGACAAAATGTCTGCCCCTCCTAGAAAAAGATTGACTGGTTAAAATTGAGATCTGAGAAAAAAAGACCAAATTCTGCAGTCCTCAAGAACAATTAAAGTTTGTAAAGATGCAAAATATGAAGAAATAGTACATGGGTTTTGCATAACTTTACAGATTTCATTGGTATATTCAAATTATTTTTCAAGAAAACGCATTTTGAAGACAGTATGCCTTGATTTTGTCATTCTATGCTGTGACGTCATCAGAGGAACACCAGCGCTCTAGCAAGCCAGTCATCATGTTGGTCGACGAGCTCCATCAGGCTGTTATTACACAAAGTTATCTCTTCACGGTGTCACCAGTCACTGAAATACGTCATGGCACAGATCTTTGGAAAGCTTAACTCTTGGGATTCAAGAAATGAAGACCACAAGATGTACTCATCACAGAAACGTCATGACCAGTCCATAACAAGATACCCGAAAACTATAAAGCCTGCATAACTCACCCAACATTGCAGTGGTATTCCACTCATGAAAGAATTATGCACAGACACGATCTGGTTACACTCACGAGTCCAGTAAATCCAACTGTGTAAAATATTTACTCCAAAAACACAAAATACTGCCGACTGATAAAGACAAAAAATCTGCCTAAAAACATTCCTACATTGTTTGACAATTCTCATTTTACTCAGTTCGTTTCACTCCAAAATTCTCTTTTAAAATAAACAGACTTGTCAGATGATTTCCAATATTGTGGTTTGCCTCTAACCTTTTCGCTGACACCACTATTAAAAAAAAAAAAGACATAACCCACTTTGGCTTTGGTTATCTTTAGCCAGTAGTAACCAAATCAAATGATGATTGACACATTGGTTTCTTTTAACTCACTTTAACTCCTCAGTTAAAGTAGCTTTGCATTGGGAGCTAGGGTTATGACAATTCCCCCTTCAACTCGCTTGATCCTTCGGTTAAAACAGCTTTCACTCTAATGTTTTCTTTCATGTGAGTGACTAACACCAACAGGAATTGGATTTTGCATTTCATGAAACCCATCTTATAGATCTGAATGTATAGGTCAACATCAACAGAATTTGCGAGAACTCCTAAAACTTTTTCAGTTTTAATTTCTTTAAATTTCTCATAAAAACTCACTTTTCCACAGTGTGTCTAATTTACATAACGAGTGAGCATGATATTTACGGTACATGGAGGTGTCCTCGTTTTTATTTTCCGCCTTGACAACTATTAGAATTATTCAAATAGACTGTGCAATGCTTAACTACCATCTTTTAATTTTTTAAACGCTCTACTACTACTCTTCTTCGATCAGAACCTCAGCGAATAGCAAATCTCAATTGTCCTCCGACTGATTTTCAGTCAGCTCTGTCCTTATATCTTACACTAAAGCTGCTAAAAACTTAATGGTTGGTTTTACACACAACAGCGAGCACGGTCAGGCTAAGGGGTGGCCGGGCTAGTACTGATATAAAAACGTTACAAGAAAGGGCTGTTAGAAAATGGACGAGGGCCGTAAAACCGCTCTGCATACCATTAAAAGGTAACGCCGGGCCGATGTTTTATCTACGCATATTGTCGCGCTTCCGTAAACCCGAGGCCGACTTCCTTTTTATGTGGATCGTCCTGAGCTTGCTAGTTCAATATAGGTTATATATGTATGTGTGTAGTATTTCTTTTTATATTTGTCAGGTAAGTAGGGGTGATATGACAATAAGCTTGTGAAGGACTGAAAACTATTTTTTGATCTAAAAAATAATAGCTTGTTAGATTGTCTTTCCTATTCCGCTGCTAGCCAAAACAAAAGGTAACACCTTAGTGGCTAGCTTTGCTTTATGTACTGGCATCATATTAGTTGTTAATGCAAAATAATTTAGCAACTCTTCCTAGTGCCAAGCATCTTTACTTATGTCACCATTGTGGATATGGTTGATAGCTGCTGAATGAATACCAAATGTAAATAATGCAATTTTTATTAATCAAAATCAGAATGATAACAGTCCAGAAAGTAGCAGTGCATACTTTTTTTTCAATTTGGAAAACAGGAAAATGGCTAGAAATGTGCTAATTTAGCCACTGTAGGAATTAGGCTTTGGTGGCTTGTTTTGCTTTAGCCACTAGCATCACATTATTTGTTAATACAAAATATTTTATTAGTTAATGCTTCTATCATGAACCTTAACTACTAATGTTTACATTGTGGACATGTTTGATAGTTGCTAATGTATTTGGATTCACGCTTGAGGTTGCATTAATGAGTGATAATACCCTGCACTATTTAATTAAAACCTTGTCCAGAAAATAAATGTTCCTAAAATCTGAATTTTTTTTTTCTTTCCTCACACGAATACAAATGGCCGTATTGTGATATAATTTTGCCAATACACCCACCCTTACTTGTTAGCATATCTTATGCGACATTAAAGTGTTAGATAGAAGATTGCGAAAATTTAAGATTACCATTGCAGGGTTTTGCTCAATTTTGTTTTATTTTGCGTGGACATGTCTGTTATTGCTTTTATCGAATTAACCATCAGAAGACGCCAGAGGTCCACCACAAGACTTTGTTTTATAAATAGGTATCAGTCTCTTATTTAGTCATGTTGAATCAGTTTAAAATTTTTAACTCTTTCTGAAGGTCAAAAACCGATTACATTAATTTTCATTTTACCATTATGTTATCAATTTTGCACCAGTTGATGCCTGCAAAGCTGAGAGGCACAAAATGTCAATATCAATACGATCACTGTACTATTTGCTCTTAATGTGAACTAACAGAGCATATCTCATGGGAATGGGAAAGTTTGATTTTGGCCTAATAAACTATACTACGCGATTAAAATGTGAGCAATTTTTATAGGACTACAAGTACCTGACCTTGGTTTCCTCCAAATCTTTTTCAAGGTTACACTGTTTATTTATCTTGAAAAATTGTAATTGTATTTATATTATTAATTAATTTAGTCTTTTATGAGCAAATTTGTTATTGGGGTAATCCAAAAGTAATTGAAAGTAGTCATGTAACATTACTGCAATATCAGAGTATTCGGGTAATGTTACTGATTACATTTTTCAACAGGTGACTCGTAACTGTATGGGACTGCATTTTTAAAGTGACCCACTCAACCCTATGTATACCTTGCAGGAGCACACAGTGCAGATGTCATAGCTTGGCTTCCAGTCTTCTCCGTTTCTTCTAATGCCCTCTTCCTGTGGGCAGTCGCCGGTGCATTCGGGACCCACCGTGCAAATACAATCGTAACTTCCGGGTAAGTTGACGCAAGCACTGTTGTTCCAGCAGGTGTGCTTCTGCAAACTGCACTCGTCGATGTCTGTAAGGCAGAAAGGGACAAAATATCATTGCATAGATTTCTCTACAGTAACAGAGGAAGGTACGAGTCAATGGAGTACAAAAGATTGTGGGTGGGCTGTTCTAATTACGTAGTTGCTCTTTTCAAGAAAATGTTTTCTGTCAACCAATCAATGGACATGGGGGGTGGAGGTGTGGGACAAGTATCCTACCATGGGATTTATGTTGCAGTTTGTGTACTTTATTAGGTACAGTTTGAATATTGTGTTAGACTTTTCAACTTCTGACCGTTAGGAACACATTACGATCTTTAGCTAATTAGGGAAAGCTATTACAACAGCTAATTGGGTACAGCGTTCAATCGATCCCTGACGACAGAAGCCGGGGAATTTACTCGATCATTTGACGTTAGAGAAAGAAAACAAGAGCATTATTGCAATTTTAAACAAAAGTGAAATTGGAAACAGCAAAAAAATACTGTTTATATTAAGCTCCTGGTTAAAGTATCTTCAGCGTTTCTGGAGAGAAGCGACTGACAGGAAATCATAAAATGTTATAAAATATTTCCAAGTAAAAATGTTCTTGTTGTGTGTTGTATATAGTATTTTCTTACTATACAAGAATTATTTCAAATTTTACTGTAGTTTCCTCAATGCTTACACAGTAGCTACGCACTCCAAACTCAAGTCCAATCCTAAAGAGGGGGGAACAATGATAACATTTTCATGTTCTTTTCTGTTATCATTTAGCTCAGTTTGAATATTTTATCTATTTTTTTTTTTTACAAATATAAACCTAATAATTATCTTAATCCTGTACTCTAAATAATAGAATAAAAACATTATAAAAACATGAAAAAAAATTCATTTACTATTAAAACCCAATACATCCTAATATATTGTAAATCAACACTGCATTCAGTCTAGTATCAATATGAAATGTTAAATTAAAACATTTTAAAATGGAAATATTTCCCCCAAAAAACTTTCCTTTGATGCTACAAGGTAATTTTGAAAATAAGGTATATATATTATATGTATATACATATTTTTTGGTATGCAAATGTTGTCATTTTTTGGGGAATCGAGTTTGCCCAAACCCCCACCCCCCGAACAAAATGAAGCCAAAACAGAGAATGCAGGGTTTCCCATACCATTAAAATAGCAACTTAACTAGATAGATTAAATGGCTAAAAAAGTAGCTTGATGGTTAGCTAGAAAGGTAAAAAGGTAAAAAACTAAAATGGAGCTAAAAAATAGCTAAAGGAGTAAAAAGCCTTCTTACAGCTAGATGGAAAGCTAAAATCAAAGCTAAATGGCTAGCCAAAAGGAAGCTTAAATTTTGCCTGATAACTTTCAAAAAAAGGTAAAATGAAAGTTCAAATTAAATGCAAAAAAATCAAAACGCTAGCTAGATAGCTTGCTAAATAGCTAGAAAGGTAGAAAGATAACTCGCTACAAAGCCAAAAAGGTGAGCAGCTTGCTAGCTCATTTTGTTTTTCACATAAATTGGAATTTAGTTTGTTGTATTTCTTGTAAAATAACTCAATGAAAAGTGTAATAAATAAATAATTAATAATTGGAATAATTCTTTGCTAAAAAATAATTATCAATACAGTGGAACCTCGGTTTTCGAACGCCTCTCAGTTCGGACAAATCGGTGTTCGACCAAAAATTTTGAGAAATTCTTGCTTCGCTGTTCGGTCAAAAAATCGTAGTTCGAACGCCGGTACGCTAGGGTGCGATGCTGAGCGGCGTACGGGTGTTTTGGCCCCTAATTATGCCTCTGAAGAAGGTCGGTGCAAGCAGGACAGGTGAAAAAAGACAAGTGGTTCGTACAACTATTGCCTTTAAGAAAGACATTATAGCTAAATATGAAAGAGGTGTACGAATTTCCGATCTTGCTAGTGAATACAGCATGGCTAAATCTACTATCAGTACAATAGTAAAGAATAAGGAGGCTGTGAAATCGAGTGATGCGGCTAAGGAAGTTAGCGCTATAAGCAAGCAACTGCCATTTTGGAAGAGGTTGAAAAACTTTTGATGATTTTTCTCTCCCCACCGTCCACCACAAAGGTAAGAAATCCTATTGATAATCCTTTTTTTATTTTTACACGTTCATGTTAGCGTAATCTTTCGTACGGAAGATTACGATAACGCGAACGTACGATTAGCCTGGGTTAGCTTTGTTTACGTAAAACATTCAGGGTGTTGGAACGGAGCTCCCTTTCCAATGAAGCGCCAGCCACTTTTTGTGGAGACCCGGGTGCTATATGACATGTAAACGACCTGATTTTTTTATTTTTACACGTTCATGTTAGCGTAATCTTTCGTACGGAAGATTACGCTAACGCAAACGTAAGATTAGCCTGGGTTAGCTTCATGTTTACGTTCATGGTAAACATTCAGGGTGTTGGAACGGATTAAAACGATTTTACATTACTTTTAATGGGAAAAACAATTTCGGTGATCGAACAAATCGGTTTTCGAACAGGGTTCTGGAATGGATTATGGTCGAGAACCGAGGTTCCACTGTACTTGAACATTTTTTTGCCAATGAAGCACATGAACTGTAATTTATTTGAATTTCTAGAATGACAACTTATCATTATTACTATGTTGTACAATGTTATTACCATGTTATTTGTTAAAAATAGGGTAAATCGACTCAGTCAAAAACAAACAAACAAAAAAAAACATTCGACTAGAATTCCTCAATAACCCAGCCCTGGTGAGCTATTTTCAGAACAGGCAACCTCAACTGTCCTTAGAGGATACCCCGGTTCCAGCGGGCACCATGTTGAAAACCCCTGCCCTAGACTGTCCACCCACTAAGATTTCACAAAATTCCATGTCGAACACTGCAATGCGATGCAAATGTCATTGTTTGAAGAATCCAGTTTGCCCCTCTGAAAAAATTGAAGCCAAAGTGAAGAATGCATCATTCCCGTTTGCATACGCTACATCAAATCCCCATTAGTCAGCAGGACGTGCACCTCTCCCGCCGAAGGATTAATGTTCGTCATGCTACATTCGCCGCATTCCGCCAGAAGCCGCTCAAGACTGCAACACAAAAAGTCATTACGAGGAAGCAGCTGAGCGCAGCCCCCCGACGGAAAGTCAGAAAAGGCAAATACATATTTCGTGCCGGCTCAATACAAATCCATCCGATGGTGAGAGCTTTTGTATTTGCGAATCTAAATGATGTCGCCGCTACTCCGTATGGAAAGGTCAGCTCAATTACACCCGACCAGAAAGAAATCCTCGAGTTTCTCCCATTGTTAAGGGGGAAGGAAGGTCTATTTTGAATGCGACCCAGGTGTTGCTCAGTGCATGTAATAATGCAAGTGAAATGCAACCTGCAGCTTCTCAGAGCAGAACAGGCTTCGCTTCGAAATACCTGCAGTGCTTCCGAATGAACTAAATGCAAATGTGAAGAGATGCTGTTCAGTGAGAAGAGAGCAAAACAGTTTTCCTGAAAACTGTTAGGCATGAGGTCCGGGGGTTTATTCTATTCTATTCCATTCCTGCATCCTGTCTGTTTACAAGGTGTGCTGAACGTAGCTTTTCAGAAGCATAGACTTACACTATATATGGATGAATACAACTAGGACATCCATAATATACGGATGGGTACTACAGTGAGATTTTGGCTATGGGGGCAGAAAAAAAAACAGATATGTTTAAGAGAAATCAAAAAAGAAGTCACAGAGATCGCATACCTGTCAACTTGTTCTGCATATATCATAGCATATTTGAACATTTAAAATCCTGCACGCCATACAACCATTGCATTTAAAAATAGAATTATATCATCTTGCCAACTTCAGCTCTTACCCGGAACATCTTGGTCACTGGTAGAAAACGACGAGGTCATTGTAGATTTCTAAAACCGTTGTGGTATTCGACATAGTCTGTTCTGCTGTGTGTAAATAGGAGCCAAGTTGTGGTTGTAAGGTTTATTGTCACTTAGAAAGGATTTGCAACCATTAATGAGGGGAGCAATTGGCAGAGGTTGACACGGTATCGAGAGATCGAGACATAGTCGATGAAAGTCTTGTATATGGAAGCTCACCAAGCACTATGTTCTTTGGACACTTCATAATGAACAGCCACACAGCATATGTTAAATAGCCGGAAGCTCTAGCAAGGCATCTATAGCAATTTGATTGGGTGAGGGGAAGGATTGGGCGGAGCTATACACAGGATATGACGCACGCACTCACTCTCACCCAGCGCCATATGACTCATTTGCAGTATTTCGTGACATTTTTACAAAGAACTGCTTGCACCTTGTTTTGGAACCATTATTCGTGACAAAAATCACAGTCAAAATGAACCTCAACACTCTTAAGCAACTGAGGGCGGGAGATCATTTTTAGCTGGTAAATTTATATTGATATGCGACACAGGCTCTAGGATTATTCTTATTATTTCATAGATTGAAGAATTAGCTTTGGTCTGGAGAGCGTTTTGGGTGGTTTTGGAGAATTCTGTCTTAAAATGTATGGTTAGGCTCTCTCAATTTTTGTTTTATATTTTTGCTTTTATGGCTCTTTGGGTCTTAACGGTTCCCAATATCTGTGGCTTGAGCAAGAGGAGCGTTGGCAGGGATGATTGCTTGGGGGCTGCGTAAGCGTCTTTGTGAAATGAGCATGGAACAGATTTAGTTCAGTCGTCAAGCTATTGTTGCACACTCTTGTCGTCTTGATGTGGTCTCCCGTAGCTGGCGACGTCTTTTAGGATTTGCCACTTGAACACCGCGTCCATTGCACGAAAGTCTATTCCCTGCAAACTGTCTCCAGGGCAAGAAATTAAGCGCTTGATATGAATAAGGCGGTTGGCCGAGCGATTTAACCCATTAACACATTCACTACCAATGACAACTACAGAAGTCAAAAATCAGTTCTGAATTTAGTTCAATTGATTGACTTAGATGTCAATTCCTCTACTTAAGTAGGAACTATGCATGAACTCAATGAGTTAGGCAAGCTTTAGCTTTGTTGAAAAAGTATGGAATATTTTTGACATTCACTTAGATACAATTGACAAAGACGACAAACATCTGTTTTAAAATTGGTGCCATTAAAAGCTGAAGATGAATATAGGCTTTTGTGGCAATATCCCATATGTTCATCCCATTTTTTAAAATTTACTTTATTAACGAGGAAAACATTTTGATGAACATATGGGATTATTTCATGAAAGCCTTTATTCACCCTAGTAAAATGGAAAATGAAGGCGTGACGTCTAACGATGTCAATCGCACCAAAATTAGAACATATTTTTGACGTCTTTAGTTGTTAACGGTATCAAAGGAGTGAAAGTCCGAAACATTTTATGAATTTTCAATAGTGCCCCAAATGCCTTTACATGGAACATGGAGAATTGATGTCTAAAACTGATATTGCTCTTAATTGTGAACTGATTTTAAGGCTGGAGTGTGACTTTGGCGTTGCCTACAAAAGACAGGGCTTTTCTTAGAAATCAACCTTTATTGCGAACGCCTGATCAATCATAATCGATTAAAACATTTGGTAGTTATCATCTGTGGCTTTCACAAATAAACAGACGTAACATAACTGGACAAATGTTTATGAGCCATATTTCTTTTGTTTTATATTGCAGGAAAAATTAATTTATTTGGATGAATTGGATCTGGCACGAATGGTGGTGTCATCTCCAATATCGAACGATTGTATCGTTCCCACCATAATATGTGATCACTTAATTAAACGATCAATCGATGAAAGCATTGCAGAAAGGATTAAGGCAGGTTTTCTCCTTAAGTGCTGAAAAAAAGGACAAATGTATTTGCTGTGTCCTTCCCGTATTTCACGAGACTTGTGCTTTTTTGTGATTTGGTCTTCAATGCCAAACCCACGTCTGTGCCTAATGTTGCCAACAACCATTGCATATCCCTACTTTAGTAAACCAATGAACGTTGTTGGGATCATATCATTGAGCAGGAGGTGAGAGTTGCTGTTTCTGCCTCAAATCCTTCGTTGAAAAACTGTGTACATATTTAAAAACATGCTTTTTCAGCCATTATTACAGACATTGTTTTTGATAAAAACAGTTTGCACAAATTATATAATATATTTATGCTTAGCAGGTAAACATGTTTTTAATATTTTGCTCTTGAAGTAATGTTTGTGATCAGTTTGAATTAGGGGTAAGATTGGGCCTTAAAATATCCAGCCCGAGGGCACCAGAATTATTTGATTTGAGTGACCAAGCCAGACAAAAACCACAAATTTTTACATTTTATTTGTGGGGAGGAAAGCTCTGACAACAAAGAGCCTGGTGCCAAGGTGCACACTTTGGCCCCCTGACTACCTCGGAAGTATGATTTTCACCTTCTCTGACAACGAACAGCCCGGCGTGGAAGTTCACAGCATGCCATTACCAAGACTATCTTAAAACGTGATATTTGCCTTTTCCAACAACAAACAGCTTGTCGGAGACGGCAAAAAACACCCTTCGGATGTCGTCAGGATAGCGTGCATGCTGTGAAGTACCTCCACGAGGAAAATAAATATAGATCACATGATGACTGGATAATTGCTTAAAAAAAAATAAAATTCAATGAGAGAGAGAGAGAAGGGGGAGAGAGAGAACGCAACTTTATACGTTCAGATAAAACTAATTGTATTTGAAAAGCTTTATCTTATGACCCAAATCAATTTGAGAGTTAATTCTCAAAATGTAGACTCTCGATCTAAATGAAATGAAATGAAATGATCTGCATTTATATAGCGCTTTTCAAGTCAAGACTTCCCAAAGCGCTTTACAGTGTGCTTCACATTTCCCAATAGCGGCTGTGCAGCCATGTAAGGCGCTAACCTGCATATTGGGGGTATTAGGGGTTCAGTGTCTTACCCAAGGACACTTCGACATGTAACACGGAGGAGCCGGGATTCGAACTGAGATCTCTTGGTCCCAAGACGAGCACTCTACCTCCTGAGCCACTGCCGCTAAAGAAGCATTAAGTGATGAGTTAATGCAAATTGAAAGTTTTATCTCTTAAGTGTTAACCCTCAATGTAAACCTGTTATAACTGATGAGTTAAAGTGGGTAAAAGGTGTTTTATTGCCCAATGCTTGAATTCAACCAAGTTGAACGTTTTAACTCTTAAAGTATTTAACTTTCAATGCCTTAAAGCAACTTCAACTAATGAGTTACAAAAATTAACTCTCAAAGTATTCAATGTTTTTTGGGTGGGGTTAATTGTAAGCCTTATTATCCCTACTTCAAGAAATGTTATTTAAATGTTTTTAAAAACCGACGAATGCACCGGAGTTTTAGTACAGGTTCATTATTCGGAATTCCTCTCCATGTAAACACATTGAAAATACCTTCAATACCTTGAACCGGGATTTTGCTTCCTTCTATTTTTGCTTTATCTTTCTTCTTTGCGGCTTCTTCTTCGTGACCTATATACTTGCAAGGAATCTTGGGCTTTGTAGTGCAGAAATGATTTTATAAACGTAACCGCTGTCTGACTCGCTAAATGAGCCTCGCCTGAATACGATGTTTACTCTGTGGCGTTTGTTATGTTATTTTCCATCTCAACAGAAGGGAAGCTGCAGTGTGAATACATCCACACATCGAATTTATTATTTAATTTTACTGCAGTGGCATAACTCCATATAAAGCTCCTGAGGAAAATCGTTCAAATATCATTTTAGCATTCTTTACTTCAGCATTTTCCACTTACAGCCCATTCAATAAGGATGATTAAGGTCCAAAATGTAGTTTTATGTCCGGCAAGACGTCGGATCCGGTGGCCGTGTCAAAGATGGACCCTGGCGCACCCCCGCTGCCAGAAAGGACAATATCGGAAAGTCAATCAACTTCCATTGATCGCAGCCCGCTGCCAAGGCCCTGATTTGTGAAAGTATTGAATTCCATAAAATGCTGAATTGCACAGAACTGCGGCTTCACAGTGAGAGGGTTACGTTTGAATTTCTATTCTGACTTTGAAAGCGTTAACTACAGGCATATGTATTAGAAAATTACTTACCAACAGCTTTTACCTTAATACCTAATTTATTTTATGCGACATCATTTTTGGGTAAATTTCAAAAAAGCCTGCAACCATGCAACTGCATTAGAAAAATACAATAATCCTTACAATTTCACGTTACAACGATGCACAAGACATAGCTGATCACTCTCTCCTCTACTGTTCACACTTTTACTGAGCTACTCGCATCAGCTATAAACCAAGACATTAGGATACATGGTATCCACGCCGGGGTGACTAATCACAATATCGACTAATATGGATCATAAAATTTCTTTCCACCCCCACCGCTGCCAAATCTTTAGAAGTATCCACTCTAATAACAACATTCTCATATTTATAAGATTACTCTATTACCTGGACAAAATCTACAATACTTCCAACCACAGAGACTTCATAGAACCCTACAATCCAAGACCCACATTACTCATTTTCCACCGGTAACACAAAATATTGATGTGATGAAATTTCAGCAAACATAAGTGAATTAACAGATTTAAATTTTCGCCCATTGGATAGTGTTTGTAACAACCTTCAATGTTGGAGTAACTTCCTTACATCACTTTTAGGACGAAAAGCATCCGTTAAAATGAAAGTTCTACCCAAAATAAACTACAAATTTTCCATGATTCTATTTCACCCAGCGACTCAATTTCCTGAGAGTGCTCAGGAAAAATCATTTGAAACAGCAGCTGCTGGTGTCCTTCTACAGAGTCACAGTGGAAAGCATTTTGGCATACTGCATTACAGTGTGGTATGTTGGGTGCATGGCAGCAGACAGGAAAACACTTCAGAGGGTCATCAACACAGCCCAGAGAATCGTTGGCTGCTCTTTGTCCAGTCTGGAGGACATTGCCTGCTCTCGCTACCTCAGCAGAGCAGAAAACATCATTGAGGACTCTTTTCACCCCGGCCACCACCTCTTTGACCTGCTGCCTTTCGGCAGACGCTACAGGTCACACAAAACAAAAAGACTCAGAGACAGTTTCTTCCCCAGAGCCATCACCACCCTTAACACACAGTGCACAAAAAACTGAAACTCTTGCAAAGACACTACCTCATACAGATGTAAAATATTATTCATGCCTATGCTTACTTTGCACAATGTTGCCTATTTTGCACTACTGCATATTGCACTAATACGTTTTCCCCTGTAAGCAAACACCCAATGTAAATATCTTCTGCCTGTACATGCTCACACTTTCTTGTGTAAATATTGTGTAAATTATCTTTTTATACCCTTACAGTTAAATGTGTAACTGGAGTGCCACGTCCAATTTCGTTGTGACAATATGTTCAACCCAATTTGTAACAATAATAATAAAGGTATACTGTATTCTATTCTATTCTTTTCCATTCTATTCTATTCTATTCTATTCTATTCTATACTATTCTATTCACCCAACATCCCACTGGTTCAAAATGCTAGATTCTGCTCTCATAAAATAACATCGGAACAAAAAGAAAGAAACAGTTTCCCTATCCACTCTCCATGGAAAAAAATCTCAAGGAGGTCTTGATGCACCTAATTTTAAATATCATTACATAGCTAATGTGGTATGGCAGCTGACTGGTTAGTGCGTCCGCGGCACAGTTCTGAGGTCATGGGAAGAAATCCAGCCACCAGCCTTCCTGTGTGGAGTTTGTATGTTCTCCCCGTGCTTGCGTAGGTTTCCCCCGGGCATTCCTGTTTCTCCCATATTCCAAAAACATGCATTTCACGTTAATTGGCAGGTCCAAATTTTCTCTAGGTGTAAATGAGCAAGTGAGTAGTCTGTCTCTGTGTACCTCGTGACTGGTTGGCAACCAGTTCAAGGTTCCCCTGCTCGCTGCCCAAAGACAGCTGGGATGAGCTCCAGCATCCCTGCGACCCTACTGAGGATAAGCGGTGCAGATAATGGATGGATGCTTGGAAATATAGCTAACCAATTACAATATCTTATTTTATAGGCACTTCCTAAAATTGTTGATTTGAATTTGATCAATTCTACTGTAAAACATCAGATTTACCCTGTCACAACAACTATTAAGCGGCAAAGCTGCTTTGAAAATACAATGATCTCTGTGACCCTGGCGGCCTGGTGGGAAACACTAGACATCACCAACACCCAACTAGAACCGTGCAAACTCTCCCATTTAGTACAACCCTGACTTCCAACTAAACAAACATCCTGTCCACTTTAGTATGTGGCAACAAAAAGAAATACCACACCTTCACAATCTTTTTCCAACAACAGGTTTATATCATATAAAAACTTAATCGAAAACAACAAATTAAAAAACATTACATATATACACTTTTTTTAACAGTATTTACCAATTAAAAACGTTATCAAAAAGAGGATGCCTACCTTCCAAGGTACGTTTTAGCCACCGGGTCTTGCAAAAGGTATTATCAAGTAATCAGCGACAATCATAACAAAATTGAACACTAAAAACAAATGTTTTTTCATGTAATTATATGAACATTAAGAGTGGGACTAAATAAGTTAGTTTTCCTTTTATTCACGTTTTTTGGACACGTAAGCAATGCTTGCACTACTGTCATTTAGAAAAATAACATTTGTCCCTTTCTCCTTATCAATCTTTTTTCTTTTTTTTTTAAATGAGTATTTTTACATAATGCTGCAGGGGTAAACCAGTGAAAGCTGTCGGGCCCTGTTGTTGAAAAGAAGAGTGTGTTGAGTCACCCTGGCCCGAGTGACATGGCTGCTTTTTTGTGTCCTGTTTCATCTGGAGGGACGAAAGCATGACCAACTTCAGTCCCGAGGTGCTTGTTTGGGTGTTTTGGCTTTTTTGTTGGCCATGGTCAAATATATATATATTTATATTTTTTTTTTTTGTTGCTACTTTTTCCTTTTTTCTTTTCTTTGTTTTTATGTATGTGTTTGTCTTGCTGTCGGTCACCCCTCTTGAGGGATATGACCAGGGTGTATATATATATATATATATATATACATATATATATATATATACATATATATATATATATATATATATATATATGTATATATATATATATATATATATATATATATATATATATATATGTATATATATTACATCATATTAAAAAACAAAAGAGAGAGATTAAGGAGGACAATGAAGACAATAACTTAAAAGTTGTTGACACTCCAGAACAATCTGCCATCACATATCTCAATAACACATTCAAAATGTTATAGTTAATAATTTATATGTTTACATAGTCAATAAAATACAACCAACTTATTAGATACATCTGTGGCAAGAAAGAAAATTCAATCAACATTTTTTGGGGAAACTTATTATTAGGTTATTTTAGAGCTATAGGTTTCTATCCTTACGTTTCTGCCTCCCGCACACATGGCCATTTCACTTTGTGATCCTCACCTTAGAATAGATCAAAGTTGTATCGCCAGGGTTTACTGTACTTTTTTCAGTGACAAGCATAAGCATTTATCTCGAATATATCCTGTAAATCCGTGGGTTGTTTTATCTCGTTGAGTTTTCAGCTCCTCGACACTCAGTTCCCCTCAAAAAACTATTCTCCACAGTTTAAAGCTTTCGAAATATATTTTAATTATTTTCTCATCGTTTCGAGTGCTGAGCAGGGATGCCGAGCGCAGCGCCAGGCATCAGGTTTATTCTTGTTATTTTCTTTGTCAGCCACAAATTTGGAACCGGGCCAACCGCATCCGCTTTATTTGAAATGCAGCTCACACTCACTTCCACTGCGTCCGCCGTGCAATACGATCACAAATAAAAGTAAGCAAGGAAGGGAGTTTTTAGGGAGAACTATTCAGAAATCTAATGGGATCATAAATTCTGTATTTTTTACACTATGAAGCTGACCGGATTGTAAGGTGTACTCCCAAAATACAGTCATTTGTGATATTATTTTTATATGTAAGGTTTACCGGACTATTAGGCAGATGGAATTAAAACAAATCTAATGGCTAGGGTTGCACATCAAATGAAAAGTGCCGTGTTTGCACATTTATTGATCAGTTTGATCACAACTGCGTAACAGGAATCAAACCAAGAATTCAGCCTGGAGTGCGCTATATCCTATCCACAGAGATCACTGGGGAAACAGACGGCATTTGAAAAGGCATTAGGTCTTTTTAGGGCTATTTTTAGTCAGAGTGTCAAATTGATAATGTTATTATCGGGCCAGGTCACGAGAATATTGACAGACATTAAATTTGTTTTTGCTAAAGCCGAATCGCAAAGTCTTTATGAAACACACAAGATTCTGAACTGAATGACGAGAAGGGTAACAAAAAGGGTGCAATAAAACAAAGCATGCATTTATAATGAAATAGCAAATAGTAGAAGCTTGTGACAGCTCTTCAAACACAGGACGGTGGAAAGAGAGAAAAAGAAGCATCGCAAGTAAGTTTTCCGAGCAGGAGTTCAAGGCTTAAAACCACCATTTCACGTCAGTATATATGACGTTGCTGCGATCAAGACAACAAGTATTTCGTGTCTTAACAACCTAATACCATTGAGAAAGCAAAAAAAAAATGTATTTCTCTCACCAATATTTTTCAATTTGTGAAATTTTTGAAAATGCGCCAGGCAGCCACTCGGCACTGCTAAGAGCCATTTGCAGTTTGCCGACCCCCCGGTCTGGTGGATAAAATCTGGCCGTTATGGCCCGGTCACACAGCCTTTCACGGGCGTATCGCAGCTGAATCACGGACAGAAACTTCTGGCAGACGCAGTTGAAAATGTGCAAAATTAGCTAAACCCGCTGTTTACCCGTGGTATGCCCGCGAAACAGACGCCGGCGACTGTTCCGCGTCCTTATCGCGGGTAACAGCGGCTGCATCGCGTTTGACCGTGCTTCCACGCGGTACACACGCTAATGCACGTGGTAACACCGCGATACAGGCGCAGAACAAACGTGCTATGACCGTGCTCCACCCGCGATTACCCGCTAAAATTTCGTGTCCAACCCGCGTGTAACCACGTCTTAGCCGCGGCCGTAGCACGTCCTAGCACGTTCGTACCGCGTCTTTACCTCGTGTGTACCACGTGTGCCGCCCACGGTTACCCGCGGTCTAAAGTTTTGAGCAGCACAGAACTATTTCGCGCGGCCAACCGCGTGTGAATTTCTTACCGCGTGTAAAGCACGGCTGTATCTCGTCTGTATCGCAATCTCAAAGCGTCCAACAGCGTCTGCTTCACGGGCAGAAATTTCTGGTCGTGATTCAGCCTCGATACGCCCGTGAAAGGCTGTGTGACCGGGCCTTTAGGCTATTCAATTTTGAACAACCATCCATGTTCCCAGCAGCCAGGTGGTTAGGATTCAGTGCTCTTACCAATGCACTTAGGTTAGATCCCCATGTCCAGGACTGAACTTAAACAGATACAGTGCATTTCTTTTGCCAACCACAGACTCTGCCAACACCTCAAAAGACCCACAATTTGTTCACTTGACCCTTCCTTGTTCCTAATGGCACTCAAGAGCATGCACACCGGGCCCACAATCAAGCATTACATTCATTTACAGGAAGTGACTCTCCGGCTATGTAATAAAGATTTTAATCACCAGGGTATTCATTTGTCATCACAAAATTAACGATTTGCATATATGTGTCATGTTAATGCCAGAGAAATTATTTCATAACCTGTCCAAATTAATTATCATTCAATCAAACAATTGTAGAACACTATTTTAAAAAGAAATCATCAGGAACTTCAACCGGTCACAGGACACGCGCAAACGCCTTTCTTCCCCTCTTTTCTTCATGCCTACTCTCCCTGGATGGTGGCTCGAAAAGGGGGCCGTTTGGACAAAGAAGGCTGGGATCCAGGGCCTTGTCTCCTTGGCCAGGAGGCCCGGTTTGCCCATTTACCTATTCTTCCCTCTCCATTGGGTGAAAAAAGACAAAGGAGGAGCATCATGTGTCCTCCCCCATGTGCCACTCCCCAAAAGGTATCCATCAAAAGATAATGCAACAAATTGTTTTGGTGCTGGGCATGCATATTTCATTTTGACACGCTATGAAAAAATCTTGATAACTTAAATGAGTTGATTATCTTAAAACCAAGTTTGTTGATCAGTAATTTTATTCCTGCTACAGAATTTTTTCCGCTCCCACCGCTTACACCATAAGTTCTTGTGACAACAATGTTCTTTGTTCTTTCTTTTGATTCAATTTTCCTTGTCCTGTAAATAAATGGTAGTTTGTTAGAATCAAACCACCTGCATTATTTCTATATATTTTTCTTTTGGATTTATCAAACTTTATTCATGTCAATGAACTGAAAAATCGATAATTTAAATCTAAAAATACAATATGTTGTGAAAATTGCTTCCTTATTGATACACAGACAAAAGAGGCCTTTTTGGGAACTAATGGTGGGAAATTGTATGCCCCAACTACTGGTCAAATCACCAAACAACAAATTAAATTCTGAAGCAAATACATACAATTTAAAGCAATTATCTCTGCACCCGTTTGCATCATTGTTATGCAATTGTGGTAAGCGATAAAATGTATTGACTCATCAACAATTGCACAAAAATGGTAATGCATTTTCAATTTTGAATGCACATAAGGCGCACTGGATTATTAGGCACATGTTTGAATTTCTGGCTAATTTAGGGTTTTTAGGTGTGAATTGATAAGTGTGTTGCTATTGGACAAGGGCAAATGAGATTTCACAAAGTGCCAGTTCCTTATTTGGACTTACTGTTGTTTATTTCTTTTGACTATTGCATCATTGTCGCTATCGGCCAGTCATGTTGCGGTTCTTTGATATCCACGCCCATTTGTTTTTGGTAACCTTGAGGATTTATTAGATAGAACAGCTCAGAAGAGAGCTTTGAGAAGGGATGGAAGTTTTCTTATCAGAGAGCTCTACTCCTGCTCCCCCTTGCAAGTTCAACATTCATTGATGTCTTCTCACCTTATTTTGAGCGTCTACTAAAGTTTAAACTTATTAGCCCTATAGTCCGGAATATACGGTATTTTGATGCGGTAACAAGAATGTTTACTTACCGACGCAGGAGCTGCCGTCGAGTAGATAGGAGCCGTTGTCATGGAAACCGCTTCTGCACTCACAGTGGTACCAGCCGGGGAGGTTGACGCAGCGAGAATGGTTATGACACTCAATCAGCCCTTCCGCACACTCGTTGATATCTAAGAGAAGCACAAAGGCGCCCGGTTATGGGCATGAAACATTGACGCATCTCGCTAATCCCCTCAAAGCGGCAAACACCGTGGCCTGGCCGGCGGATATGTCCGCCGCTTTTTCCCAACCAGGCTTTGTTTCTCGAGAGTGGAGTAAATACTGGAGGCATGAGGTCTCGGCTGGCTCTCAAGAGAGTAAATGGCACTCATCCATTATGTATCGTGAGAATTGTGCTGCTCTTCTGCAGTTCTTAACCTTCTAGCACACCTGGAGTTCAAAAAATACTTGCAGTTACACTTTAGGTATGTTTTTGTTTTCAGCTTTTTGGTGGTGTTCTCTTCTGTAATTTACCGTATTTTCCGGACTATAAGGCACCCTTAAAAAAAAACAAATTGGCCACAAATTTGTCAGTGCGCCTTATAGCCAGGTGCACGTTATATACCACAAAATACAGTGGGTAAGATTGGAAATGCATACTGTATGTATACGAGGTTTTACTGCGGTATTTGGCAATACTTGATCAATCGAAACACATCGCTGACAAAAATCGCAAATCGGCTTGAACCCGGGTCACTCGGGTGAGAGCACTGATACTTAACCACTGGACAGGTGGTCTAGAGTTCTCTAGTGGCTTACTGGCACTTAAAAAAAAAATATATATTATTACATTATTAAGTTTAACAGCGGTTGGTAGATCATTTATGTGCATTGCCGACAAAAATGTTTGATAATGGAAAAATTATATATTTATTGGGAAAATAGTTACCCAACGATTCAGAATGTTTACGTATGAATATAAAAATAAACAGAATATATAACAGTATGTGTATCATTCCTCATGAGACTTATGTAAAACATTCTTTTCTGGCACAGTGACTAAAAGTATTGTTAAAATGATATTAAATATAATCAATTTTCACAAATCATCTGTATCCGGTGTTCTCTCTGCCGTGACCCGGGTTCAATTCCCCATGCACAAAAGTTTTGCCATTTTGGTCAGCGACATTTTTTGACTGATCAATAACCCCTAATATGTAACGTAAGTGTAGAATATGCTGAACGGGTACACACTAACAAATATGGTAGCTCTTGGTTGGTTGGTGTCATGGCCAGCATGGTCGCCGTGGCCCCCTGGGCACCAGCTGAGGCAGATCAGCTAATTGCGTGTGTGCTACTTAAGGCTGGGTTGTGGGTTTTGCGGGTGCTGGCTCATTACACATTTTCCGTTCTGTTATGCCCTGTCCTGTTTAGTTTGAGTCGGAGGAAACCTGTACCTGCCCATTTTGAGTGTAAGAATGTTTTTGTTCTGTTTTGTCCCGGAGTTTTGGACGACTTTTATTTTGTTAAGTAAAAGTTTGATCGTCACCGCAATTGAGTTCTCCCTTCCTGCCTCCTGCCTCCGTCCTGGTCCGGTCCCACCTCATGACAGTTGGTTGGATCCCTTAACCATTATTGTGATAGCTCTTACTGTAGTTTTAATTCCAGGCACCTTATATATGAAAATAGACGACAAAAGATGATTTCTAAGGGGTAAGTCTTATAATCCGGTGCGCTTTATAGTTTAAATACTTGGGGCACGAAGTCTAAGCTGGCTCTCAGAGGAGTAAATCACACTCATAAATGTATCATGAGAATTGCATTGCTCGTTGCAGTTGTTCACCTTCTGGCACAACTGGAGTACCAAAAAAGACCTCCAGTCAAACTTTGAGTGTGTTTTCGTTTACTTTTTTTGTGGCGTTCATTGTCATTTCTGATTTGCCGTAAAAACCCCAAATCGGCCACAAATTTAAACATGTGCCTTATGTACTGCAAATACAGTGAATACAAAAGGAAATGCATACAGTATTTAAACTAGCTTTTACGGTATACTGCTGTATTTGTGCAGGGATTGATCAATCAAAACATGTCGCTGACTAGGATCGCAAATCATTGTATGCAACAGGATTTGAACCCAGATTGGCATCAAAAAGGCATTACATTCGTATCTCGTTGGTGTTTTTACTCACGGTGCCAGAAAGAAATGTTAGAAAATAAAAAAATAAAAAAATCCTGAAATACAAAAATAAACATAAAGTCCCATCCATCGTCAGATAAACCATGCTTTTTGCGTTTGCAGTAGTCCTTTGATTTTTGTTGGGGTTGCGTTCCAAAACGGTACTGCGATTTCATAACCTGCGAAGTAAAAAACGTTGTTTATCTATCTATCTATCTATCTATCTATCTATCTATCTATCTATCTATCTATCTATCTATCTATCTATCTATCTATCTATCTATCTATCTATCTATCTATCTATCTATCTATCTATCTATCTATCTATCTATCTATCTATCTATCTATCTATCTATCTATCTATCTATCTATCTATCTATCTATCAATATAATACCAGACCCAAATAGTTGCAAGACATTAAGTCCTCCAAAGAGAAAATTGAGTTTTGTTCTTGAATTTCAGGACGCGACTTTTAATTAAGTGTTCACCGTATTCCGGAATTTACAGTAAAAATAATAAAAACAAGTAACTTTTTATATCATGCATCTCTATTTTTCTGTGAAGGTGTTTTTAATTTCAACGCAGCGCTCTCAATTTTTGCCCCGTAGCTGATTGTTGCTCAGTCCAACCTGAAGTCCCTCCCTCCACCTTTTTCTTTTCCTTCCCCGAAGCAGCCGGGAGAGCTTACAACTCATCACGGCACCAGGCAGGACAGCTACTATTGAAAATCAATACATGCATGGATGGAGTGTTACTGAAACTGTCAGAGGCAGATGCTTGATGTGTGAATTTATGGCAAGATAAAATATTTGTCAGGTGGTCCCTGAAATAAAAGAAGAAAAATCCATATTTTCTATGCATGCAAGATTATAAAATATTCTCAAACATGTAAAATATTGATTGGTACATATCATGTGTCAACACGCAAACCCAAACCTTTATTAGCACAGGGGGGGGAAAAAATAACTGGAAACAAAAAAAAATTGTTTTAGATATTGTTTTCCAGAACAAAAGTCAATCCCCTTGTAATGGTTACATTTTTTCTGAGCAATGTGAATAGGAAAACATATTTTTTTATACAATACATGTAAAAAATATTTCAAATTCCTACTGTTTTAAAATTGGCACCATTTTAATTTACACAGAAATTTAGCATATTTGTTTGTGATATTTTACATAATCAGCCAAACAGATTAGTCTAGTCCTACCAAAACGTGCAATTTGTAATCCTTTTACATTATACATGGGAAAAAAATAGGTCAATGTAATAGTGTGGTTCAAGTAATTGATATATTTTGCAAAAAAATCTAATCCAAGAAAATGTAAAATAAACACCATATGAAAATATAACTCATTCATGAAACAAATTTGCCTCAAATGATAATGTGCCGAGTCAAAATAAGTTAATTACTTTGACCATGCGAACACATTTGCCAATAAGTTACTTCTTTGGCATTAAAAACTATGTACGTATGTATGTTTTCATTATTTTTGTATTCATTTGTGTATTTATTTACAATAAATAATAGGTTATATTTACATACCGAAGCCATAGAGTCAGGAACACGACTCACTCTCTTGCATTCTTGACTCTTTCTGGGAGATACTGAGGAGGGGATTCCCAGCCCCCACACTCAACCCAACCATTGTGCTGCAAAACCTGTCGTTGGGAATCATTAGGTAACCAAACCCCCCAATTACAACCCATGATGCCGAGCGCCAAGCAGGGACGCAACCGGTACCAATGTTGGCTCGACTCGGCGACCTCTCAGTCTCGAGGCAATCGCCCTACCCCCAAGGTCATGGAGCTGATATTGATAATATTATCCATCTATCCAATATCTGCACTGCTTACCCTCAGTAGGGTCGCAGGGGTGCTGGAGCCCATCCCAGCTATCTTCAGGCAGTGGGCAGGTGACAACCTGAACTGGTTTCCAGCCAGTCGCAGGACACACAGAGACAGACAACTTGCTCACCTCGGGACAATTTGGACAGGCCAATCAACCTAACATGCATGTTTTTAGAATGTAGGAGGAAATCGGAATGCCAGGAGGAAACCCATGCAAGCAAGGGGAGAAGATGCAAACTCCGCACAGGAGGGCTGGTTGCTGGATTTTAACCCATGACATCCGGACTGCTCTGTGGAGATGATAAACACTCAGCTATAATGTTATAGATATGTTATTAATTTTAGTCCATGTATTTATCTTCCATTTTTATTTATATTTGTGTTCATGCATTTATGCTTTTATTTATATTTAATACATATTTTAATTAGATTGATACATTTATTTTAGTTGATTTATTTCAGTTGTTAATTGTATTTAATACATAAAATTTAATTATTTATTCTGCTTGACTTATTTTACCGTATTATATATTTACACATGTTGTATTATTTCATTATATTTATCTAGATCTTAACTTGATTTTGACTTTATTATATATATATATTTATATTGATTAATTATCATGGCTAAGGGCTAATATTAGGGGTAATATGTCATTATCTCCCCACCAGCAACTAAACTGTCCAGGAACATACAAAATAAAATGTAAAAAAATATTTGATTTTCTAATTCGATGCACGCCATTCCATTAGACACAGCTATAAAAATTTCCCGTGCTCCCTTACTCCAAAACTAGCGACCTCCCCGCCCCACCAAATGAAAACTTCAAAACTCGGATCAAGCTGTTCTTAAAGCTCAACTTGTATTTATAGTGTTGGCCTCTCACAGTACAGCAAAATGTGTCAGATGCCTGGGGGGATCACTGGCCTCTATTGCTCCCCCAGGTCAGAGACAGATCAGTCAATTCAACCTCTGTGACTCACTGCAGGCTCAAGGCCAGCCATACTCTGCTAGACTTTTGATTTTGTGAAACTCACTGCGTGTCAAGAAAAACACAATCCTCAGAGTAATAAACAGTGTCAAAAGTAACGCGTTACAGATGAAAGTGTTCCTGGAAAACAATTGATTTTTTTGATAACAAGTACTGTAACACGTTATTAACTCATTCGATCCCATAACATATACATTGATTTTCAGAAGTATTTTCCCTGAGTGCCAAAAGTAAAATACACGTTTTTTTATAATTATTTTGAGGAACTTTTACAAAGTGTTTGGCGGAACTCATCAGTAAGTATACAGCCTCTGGGAACTATTTCAATATAATAAATCACCATTAGATGGCAAGAGTGGCTTTGATCAGATTTTTGTTCACACCAACTTCTTAATTTTTCTTCCTGTATCCAGCAATTGAAGTGTGTCTACAATTATGGGTATAGTGAAGCAGTGTGGTAGGAATAGAGAATATATTGCTCTTGTTCTTCCTCTAAAATATTATTTTGCAAGCCAACTGCCATTGTGTTTATGGAAAACAATGTTTCATGCCAAAAAGAGCACCAACGTAAAAGTTCCGCTTGAAATGCATCCTTTTACAAAAAGTATTCTTAGAAAAAAGTATTTTCAAGAAACTTAGCCATGTTCGACTATTGTTTACTAAACACTAGTAAAAGCTAGAAAAATAATTTCTTTCTAATGAAAGATAAGGGTTCAAACTTTCTTTTGATATGTATTATTTCTATATACATTAGGGCATATAAGTATTTAGTCAAACATCAGTTGTGCAAGTTCTCCTTCTTGAAAATATTAGAGAGGCCTGTAATTGGCAATATGGGTAAACCTCAACCATGAGAGACTGTATGTGAAAATAACCAGAAAACCACATTGACTTAATTTTATTTTTATTTTTTTCAAAATTAGAGTTAAAAATAAGTATTTGGTCACCTACGAACTAGAACGTTCTTCTTCTAACGAGGCTCCACTCATTACCTGTAATAATGGCACCTGTTTTAACTTATTATCAGTATACATGACACATGTCCACAACCCCAGTCAGTCACACTCTAAACTCCACAATGGCCAAGACCAAAGAGCGGTCAAAAGACACTAAATACAAAATTGTAGACCTGCACCAGCCTGGGAAGACTAACTCTGCAATAAGGTAAAACGCTTCGTGTAAAAACATCAACTGTGGGAGCAATTTTTAGAAAATGGAAGACATACAAGACCGCTGATAATCTCCCGCAGTCTACGGCTTACCCAAGAACAATAACAAGAACGGTGAGCAAACATCCCAGAACCATGCAGGGGGACCTAGTGAATGACCGACACAGAGTTGGGACCAGGGTAACAAAGGCTTACTATCAGTAACAGAATGCACTGCCAAGATCTCAAATCCTCATGATGAAGCCAGTACACGACCAGATCTCAACCAAAGATAAAAAATCGATAAGAGGGAATTTAAAGTCCCTGTTGCCCAATGACAACCCCAAAACATCACTGCTCTATAGGAGATCTGCATAGAGGAATGGGCCGAAATACCAGCAACAGTGTGTGAAAAGCTTGTGAATAACTACAGAAAACGTTTGGCCTCCATTATTACCAACATTATTACCTTACCGTTTGAAAAATATAGACGGTTTTGTTCTCTTTTGAATGGTAACACTCTGAAGTTTCGTCCCGAACTGAAATAATATCTGCAAGTGCTATTAACATTGAGTAATCTTAGTTGGATCACACGGAAATAGAAGGTTTTTATTACCACCAGAATTATTTTTTTGCAGTCAAATGCCTGCAGATAAGTGTATCATGGGTATCTTAGCCGAAAAACAGGAGAGACAATAGCTTGAAGCCTTACCTAGTACCTCGTCAAATTTGATTACAATCTGAAAACTAAACAACATATTTGACTCATTTTTCTAATGCTAGGTCTAGGTGTTTCCAAACGTGGTCTTATGGAGACAAACCACTGCCCTGAACCTTGACAAACCCAGAGTGACTCGGTCAAAAAATCTAGGTGTGATATTTGATCGTTTAAGTTGCATATGAAAATTATTACTAAAATAGCTTTCTTACACCTTCTTAATGTTGCCAAGATTCGTCGATCCTGTCTTTATCAGATGCTGAGATTATAATGAATGCGTTTTTTTACATCCCGGCTTGATTATTGTTATGTATTGTAAGTTTGCAGCTGGTTCAAATTGCAGGCAGCGAGACTATTTACCAGGAGGATAAAGTTTCTCCCTGTCCATTTAAGATGTGACTTTAATGCGCCAACATCATACTATTCTTCTTCTGTCCTTTCTAGCTCTCTGGCTGGTGGGGAAATAAGGGAGAAGGACAAACCCGGATGAGTCAGTGGAACAGTACCTGGACCTGAAACGTCATCATCTACATTGAACAGCAAGCTGAGATGGGAAGCTGTGTCATTGCTCTCTTGGACTTGAACAACTTTACGTATTACCTGTGTTAATTATTTACGTTGACTATGTTTTGTGTATTGTTCCCCAATGCAACCCTAGTCATTATCAAAGGGGGATTACCTCTTGTGTGTCCCCTTCTCAAGGGTTTTTATTTTCCTCACATTGAGGCTTTTGAGTTTTTCCTTACCCGCATGCCGGTTTCAGATCAGGGGATGGTGTATTTTGGCCTGTGCGGTCCTTTGAGAACTTTTCTGATCAAGAGCTATACAAATAGATGTGACTTGACTTGAAATCCAGAGGGATTCGCAGCGTTACTGTTTCCACAGTGTTTTCTTTTTGTTCATTGTCTATGTTTATATTTTAAAGCCGTTTTAGGGGTTCGGTTTTCATGTGAGTCTATACAGTAAATTGTAACTAGATAGTTACTTTCAGAATACTTTTGGTTCTCTGAGGATAACTGGATAAATTTTTAAATGAAGCATTTAGAAACCGTAAATAGTTACTGATTTTCACGCGCCCAGCACTAGTGATAAAGAACATTTTTGGATATCCCTATTAAAAGAGACTCAATCAAAACCCAATGTCCTCATCTCAAGGTTGTATTTTTCCAAAACAGATAAAGGATCTTTCACAAAAAGCAAAGCGAGACTAGGAGGCGACTGCAAGTCTTTCAAATCGTAACAACAATCTTGCGGCACTTGCAAATATCGCTCGCCCATTATGAAAGGAGACGCGGCCCAAAATGGATTTCGTCTCTGATACAAAATGTTACCAGCTGAAGGCGATAGGGAAAAAAATCTCACCTTTATTTTCTGTTCTCTTCTGCTCTCTCTTTTATCTCTACATTTGTTTCGGTCAATTTTTTACGTGTTAAAAAGAGGCTTATTAAGTGCTTAGGTGTTTGCCTATGAAAAACCAAAAAATAAACAAAATAATACAGCAAATAACTGATATGTGTATTCTGTTTTTAATATTGCACACCTGCAAACTACAGCACAAGTTAATACAGCCCGCCAAAAGAAAATGGTTATAATATAATGACAATGCATTTATTGGTAAATAATGTCCACATACATACATGTGTTGTTGTTTTGGAGCCACTCTTGTTTTCAGTGTCCCTCAGTTTTTCCCTCATGCTTTCCCAAGCTATCCATACTACATCGCAAATGTGTACACATTTTTTGGAGTAGCGTGTCCTGGATACCTTTTTGTATGTTATAAATCTTTTTAATATTTGTTTTTAAATAAACTCATTTCCTCAAATTGCTTTTGTAACACTCACAATTAAAGCAAAATGAAATATTAGGTGGCTGTTTTAAGCACTAAGTGGGATACTGTATCTTGTTTTTTTTTAGAGCATTACAGTAGTATTTTGTAGTATTTCCTCTGAATTATTTTTTGAAGTCTTTCTGTAAAACGTATGTAGCATTTTGTACCATTTCTGTAGTATTTCATTAGTTGTATTTGCTAGTTTTTTGTCATATTTGTATAGTATTTCTGTAATATTTTTGTCATATTACTGCAGTGATATTTTTAGTATTTCTATAGTAGCATTTTTGTAGCATTTCTCTAGTTGTATAATTGTAATAACACTGTAGTAATTTTGTAGTTCTTCTGTAGTATCTTCGTAGCCTTTTTGTCATATTATTCGTGTAATATTATTATAATTGCGTTATTTGTGTAGTTGTTCTGCAGTATTTTACTAAAATAATACTTTGAAAATACTTTTACAGAAATACTACAAAAATACAATGCAGTAATACTATAGTACAAAAACATCACTAGAGGAATATTACCAGAGAAATACTACTACAGAGGTATTATGATGGAAATACTGCAAAAACTACTACTACTCTAGCCTTACCAAAAATCCACCTGTGAAATATTATTAAATAAAACTACAGTAATACTACAGAAATAGTACGATATACAACAAAAATTCTGCTTTGGAAATGCTACAAAAACAAAACTATAATACTACTAAAATACTACAGTTATCCCAAAAAAATCTGCAATGGATATACGACAGAAATACTCAAGAAATACTGCTGCAGAAATACTACCAAAAACTACAGTATTACTATAACAATACTATAGAACTAAAGCATAAATCCAACTGCATAAATACTAAAAAAATACAAATACAAAACTACATATCAAATACATTTTTTAACAAGCACGTAATATATTGTATTTTGCTTTAAATGTGATTGTTTTAAAATTAATTTAATGAAACTCATCTATTTCAAAATAAATGTAATGCCGCTATCGGTGTTTGAGTGTGTGTGAGAATGGGTATGTGTGAAGCACGTTGTAAAGCACATTGGAAGGTTTTAAGTGACTTGAAAATGCAGACCATTTACCATTACCATTTAGACATCTGCATGTATGTTTATTCCTAACCAAAAACATTGGATAGGTCTGCAGAATCGGCCCCTCTGCCACATTTTTGAACCCGATGCAGCCCCCGGCTCCAAATCGTTGCCCACCATTGGCGTAGAGAGTCTCTCTAGTGCGCTCATTTCCCGCGACGTTCTCTCGATTCATCTTTGTCTCGGGCAGAAGACGGAAAGAAGTCGCTTTACATTTATCTCGCTTTTCCTCTATTAGGAAGCACTTAGCTCTTTCTGCAGGGCATCCGTTTCACTCCCCATCAGTGAGGGTTTCCCGTAGGGAGGGGGGCGGGCAAAGACTCCATGACAATTTAAACTGTGAAGGGTTCTAAATTTGACTTGAGCTGTGAATTAATCCGTGCAGTTAAAGTAACGGCTGAGTTCTCCAGAGACTCCCTCGGCTCTCGTAATTTAAAATTTCTGTCCGAGTCCCACTAACCTACTAGTGTAAAACACCATTTGGGAAATATCGCACACTCAACTTGGAGAGCAAGTTTGCTGCACATTAAGACAAGTCTGCTATTTTTTTTTTTTTGCTACTGTGGCGACAAAGACATGGAAGAAATTGATCGCTAAAAGCATAGTCGCTTTAAAAGTTTTTCTGCTGCAGACACTTGAAACCAAACGCCTAGTTAAAAAAATGAATCAATAACTAGGTAACTGCATAAATGAATAAATACTGTCATCTCTTGCTAATTTGCACTTTGTACTTCACAGACTCAGCGCAAGGCAAGTTGAACAAGATTCCGCAATCCATTATTCTCGATGGCATATTGCTGCGTTCACGAGCCGGCAGAACTCATTTTTGTCAGGCCTGTTGGGTCTTTTTTGCTGTTCTGTCCACCAAAATAATGAACTGCACTCGAGTGCCCACAATCCATTATCTCCAATCTCATTGCAAATCTCCATTGCAAAAGGCACTTTTGTCTAGAGACGTGTCGTTCTAACGAGCCTAAAAGAAATGAACAGTTGTGGCCGCGATCCATTATCCTTGGTTGACTATTGCCAAAGGCAGGGGTTAGCAGAGTGCATTTCTTTTTCGATTCTGACTGCAGAAGCAAGCACTGTTTTGGCTGCAATCCTTTATCCCCAATAGACAATTGCTCAGAGCAGAGGCTGAGAGAGCAAATTTGCATGGCAGCTTTTTTCTGTTCTTTCTGCCTAACATTAACAATTCCCATAGGGCTGGGATCCATCATCCCCTGTTTACTATTGCTACGAGCAGGGGCTAGAATAGCTCATCGTTGATGCATTTTCGTACGCTGTTATGGGTTCTAGTCCCTCTTAACCACAATAAACAAGGGATTACAGAAAATAATTTTTCTATAATTTTCTTGCCACCATGGTTACAAAGAAGTGGGGGAAATTGATATTTAACAGCATAATCAATTTGGATGCATATAATGGGTTTTCTCACAGCAAAAACTGGAGGCCAAACGAATCATTCAAAAACTTAATAATAATAATCAACAACGTGACTATACAAATAAATAAACACTGTAACCTCTCTTTACTTTGTACTTTGTACTTAGCAAACTCGGTACAGTGCTAGTTAAAAAAAAAAATTGTCAATCCATTATTCCTGATCGCATATTACACTTTTTTGTTGGGCCTAGTGGCTTTTTTTGCCATCCTATCCACCAAAACGTGAACCGCACTTGAGTGGCTACACTCTATTATCCACAATCAGATATTACTGCAAGCAAGGACCAGCATAGTGCACAATTTAATTTAGGGCCATTGGCAAAAAAAATGGTGTTATTATTTTCTCACTTATTTTTACTGCACTCGAACAACCGCGATCCATTATCCTCGCTTGCATATTGCTGTGAGCGGAGGTGGGCAGAGTGCATTTTTGTAACGCCTAGCGGTTCTTTTTTGCCATAGGCCATGATTCATTTACCTTCGTCAATTATTGCTGAAAGCAGGGGCTGACATATCGCATTTTCTTCCAGGTCAGGGTGCTGATGCGTGGCATTGTGGCCTGCATAAAATTCTGTAAATTGCACAGTTTAGGCCGAACCTCATTATCCCCTGTCTACTATTGCTGATAGCAGGTGCTGAGAGAGCAAATTTCCCCCTGTTCAGCCTATAATGAAGAGCACCTGTGCGGCTGCAATCCATTATCCCCAATTAAATATTGGAGTGGGAGAAGGCCGGCATGTTAAAATGGGGGGCTACTTTGTGGACTTTATATCAAACGGATTTTGGTTCCCACTAACAGCGATGAATGAGGGAGGATTTATAGTTGCATTTTGTTTCATAAGTAGGCTGCTCTGTGACAGACCTTCAAGAGTGAGTAATATTTATACTTAAATATATATTGTTTCTAGACTCGTGTTTATGTGCGTCACATTACTTTCTAAATTGAGCTCAATGAAAGTCAGTGTTATTATTTTTTTAAACACCAAAAACTAGTGTTGTTTTTTGCAAAAAAATGAACATCTTTGTGCGTAGGAAGCTAACCTAGTCCCCCAGTAAATTGAGTTTGAAACCCCTGTTCTAAAGGCACCGATTTACATAAATACTAAACATGAAAACGACTGTTTCCTGACGCACCCGAACAAAAGACAGCCGCGTGCACATGTAAAAATATCTGCACCTCTGACTCGTAAGTGGTCTTTTTTCCTTAAATGCTTAAAAGCAATCACATGGTGAGAAATTCGGCAAACTGCTACATGAGCGAGGATGAAGGAGCGTGAGAGCAATAACAGCAGGTTTAACGCAACTGCTCCCGATTTGCAGACGAGACTTTGTGCCTTTGACGAGTTACGTGACATCGAAGGGTGAAAATGAATCGCTCCTTTTGGATGTTTTCCCTTAGGGGGGAGCTCACTTTTATTGCCAGAAATCTAGATATAAATGGCTGTCGTGTAAAGGTACAGTAGACCCCCGGGATATGGCATTCTCGTGTTATGAAGTTTTCCTTTTACTGTTTGGTCTATCAGCCGCTCTTTATGGCATTACCCACCTATATTAAACTTACTTTTCATTTTTAATCTAGTGAACCCCCTGTGCATCCACTCGCTACTCCACCTGACCAGCTCAGGTCACATTACAGGTATTTACCTTCATTTTTCTTTAAAATACATTTCCTAAATGTTGGTTAATCATATTCACATATAATAGACATAAGTAACACCTACTATAGGCTATTTGATTTTTTATTTATGTTAGTGTAATGAAATGAAATGATCTGCATTTATACAGCGCTTTTCAAGTCCAGACTTCCCAAAGCGCTTTAAGATGCGCTTCACATTTCCCAATAGCGGCCGTGCAGCCATGTAAGGCACTAACCTGCTTATTAGGGGTTTTAGGGGTTCAGTGTCTTACCCAAGGACACTTCGACATGTAACACGGAGGAGCCGGGATTCGAACTGCGATCTCTTGATCCAAAGACGAGCGCTCTACCTCCTGAGCTACTGCCGCCCCAAGTGTTGTTGTTTTCAGAGCTAATTACACTTATAATAATACATACAGTAGTACTTACTATACACAATTTTGTTCCTTTAATGTTTTATCTGATGTACCAGGGGTTCAGAACCCATTAACTAAAACATTTTAAATTCTGATCCATACCTCAGTACAGATCCCAGACGTTTAGTGTATTTTGAAAGACCAATGCATTTTCAGTTTTGTTGTAATCTATGTAGTCTCTGATAATAAACGAATGAACTACCTGGCTAACTAACCAACAAACTGACTAGAATAGAACTGACTCGCAAAACAATGTTACTCACAATTACTATAAAAAAATGGCTCGCTCTAAACGCCTCAACTCACTATGTGTTCGCATCATATTAGCTCAGGAGGTAAAGCGCTCGTCTTGAGATCGAGAGGTCACAAGTTCGATTTCCGGCTCCTCCGGGTTAAATGTTAATGTTGAACATACTGAACTCCTAATGACCCTGATAAGCAGGTAGTCGCCTTGCATGCTATCGGTGTGTGAGTGTTTGAATAGCTAGTTGTGAAGGACATTGTAAAGGGCTTTGGGAGGTCTTCAGTGTCTAGAAAACACTGTATAAATGCAGACCATTGACCAATCATTATCAATGATTTCACTGTGAGGGAAAAATTTATTCTAACAAAGGGTGCCATCGCTTTTGTCTCAAAAGTAAAGGTATGAATGGCTGTATTTTGAGTCCTAGCATTGTGTCTTGACGTTATAGTGTTGTTTTTCATTTTCTAGACACCGAGGGCTGAGAGAAACACAATTTCAGTTCTCTGTTTTTGCTGCAGAACTGACAATAAAGCTGACTTTGACTTTGGTTTATTCAAAAAGAACAATTAAATTAAATACATTAAAATATATAATCAGATACCCAGAGAATGTGTGTAAGGAGTGTGTTGACTCTTTTGCGTCAAACAGAATCTTACCGATTTCGCAGTATTGTCCTGTGAATCCTGAAGGGCAAACGCACGTGTTGGGAGAAACGCACGTCCCGCCACTCCTGCAACCGTCTTCGCAGAAAGCTGCAAAGATAGAAAGAAAACGAGAGTAAGAAAACGCTTCACACTTGCAAGCTGTCTTGGATTTGTCAGATTATTTTTAGCCAACTCAACACAAAGAACAAAAAAAGTCTTTCTCAATATCTCAGAGTTTCTTTTTTAACTCACACAGATGCAATTGGTGCATTGAAACAGTGTTTCTCGACCAGTTTGCCGGAAGACTTTGATAATTGGCTTAAACGCTTTATTTTTTCTGGTTTTACTCAAAAACAAGTTCAAACAACCGTGCAAAGATAATTATTTTAAATTCAATTCAATTCAAAGTGTTTATTGTCATATGCACAGAAAGAACCACGTTTCCCTGCACAACGAAAATTTTACTTTGCTGTCCACACAGTTGTCAGCAAAAAAGAAAATAGAAACTAAGAAATGGTTGGCATTTCTTGAATGCCAAGATTTTAACCTTCTTAATGATATGTGGAATGACGCATTTGAGTGATAGGTGACATCGTACAGACACCATGTCTGTGCGTGTCAGAGAAACGGATTTGCTTCCTTGCGAGCCCTCGGAATGTTAAGGGGTTAAAAAGTTTGACTGAACTATCGGAGTGTTTTGTTGACGTTCCCACTGTAGGGCCATATAGTCCGGTGCGCCTTATGTATGGTAAATATAGAACAAACACTAGTTTTTGGGGGTGCGCCTTATAACCCGATGCATCTTATAGTCATGAAAATACGATACATGGTTTCTGCAGTTTTCCTTAACGTCCACATGATGGTGGCAAAGTATTATGTAAATTCAAGTGGATCGGGTCCTTAATCTGTGATATGATGATTTGAGCGAACAGAAGTTTTGGGAACAAAAAGAAAAACGTTATTTTTTTTATTTATTAAACAAATACACGGGCCAATGAATTAAGTCTGTTCTTGAGTAATAAAAAAATAAATAAATGAAATATTCTACGTTGCGGGTTTTGACTATAACAAGAAATTTTTGGAAGGCAATCCTCCAATATCATGGCTCCGACATCGCTAAAATTTACTCAAACCTGAAAATTGAGGGAATACTGAAGATGGAAAAAGTCTCTTATTACCAGCCCTATTGCTTCTGTACCAATAAAGCTAGCACTGAAATATTAATCACACTTATATTGACTCAATCTATCTGCAGCACTAATTATCATTTTACCATCATCAGCATTATGCCGCCTGTCTTTTCCAACTAATGACTTTCAAACAAGAGAGGGAGGCGTTGTGGACGTGCACAATGACCATCGAAATGCTCACGATTCATTATTAAGTGTGTCTATATGCATCTAATGAATTGTGCTGCAGTAAAATTAATGTTCAGCCTTCATTAAGTCCCGGGATTTTCAATATGTATGTCATTTTGTTAATCTTGTGATGAAGTCTTAATTATAGCAATCCGTCTTTGCCCGCCTCCTCATCTGCGCCGGTTGATGGATATTCCGAATTATGCTCGTCGGGGGAACGCGTGACGGACATTTGAATTGTGGAAAAAGAAAACGGAAGAAAAACGGTGACGCTCAGGTTTGTTACTAAACAACTGAACTCTTATTTGGGAAAAAAAAACAAAAAACAATCAAACCTCAATAAGGAAGATTAAAGTATGTTTTTTGTTGTGTACAAGTGGAATAAACAATGAGATCGTATATCTTAACTTATTTCTCTCATGTCGCTTCGGTCACGCTCCGTTTGGCTTATTTTGTGTTCTCAAAACAAGTATTACTAAGATTAATTACACAACATTGAAAAATATCGTCAATAGAAAAAAATAAAAACATAACTTAGCTTTAGAAGAACCAACATTTTTTTTCAATGCTTTTTTTTAACATAACTTCCTAGATTGCGTTTGCTAGCTGGTTCATTTTTGCTTTTACTATGTTTAATGTTTAATATAACGTTTGTTTGAAAACAATACCTAACAACTCTTAAAATATACTTGGTCACTCAAACACTTTATCCCATTTTGACATTAAAAAATGATGATACATACAGTGAAGAATATAAGTATTTGAACACCCTGCTATTTTGCTATTTCTCCCACTTAGAAATCATGGAGGGGTCTGATTTTTTCTTTGTAGGTGCATGTGCACATTGAGAGAGCTAAACTAAAAAGCAAAATCCAGATATCACAATGCATGATTTTTTTAAAACGTATTTGTGTGATACAGCTGCAAATAAGTATTTGAACACCTCTGTATCATCTAGATTTCTGACCTTGAAAGACCTTATAGTCCTCCCCTGAGAAGTCTACCTGTACACTGTGTATGATCCTGAATTAGATGTCTTTGAGCTTGTAAGCTGCGTGAAGACACCTGTCCACCCCATATAATCAGTAAGACTTTAACTTATAACATGGTGAAGACCAAAGAGATATCTAAAGACACCAGAGACAGAATTGTACACCTCCACAAGGCTGGAAAGGGCTACGGGGCAATTGCCAAGCAGCTTGAAAAAAGCTCCACTGTTGGAGCAATCATCAGAAATTGGAAGAAGTTAAACATGACGGTCAATCTCAATTGGAGTGGAGCCTAATGCAAGATATCACCTCGTGGGGTCTCAATGATTCAAAGAAAGGTGAGGAATCAGCCCGGACCTGAAAAGAGCTGGGACCACCGTTTCCAAGATTACCGTAGGTAATACACTAAGACGTCGTGATTTGAAATCATACATGGCACGAAAAGTTCCCCTGCTTAAACCAGCTCATTTCAAGGCCCATCTTAAGTTTGCATATGGCCATTTGGATGATACAGAGGAGTCATATTAGAAAGCTTTGTGGTCAGATGAGACTAAAATATAACTTTGTGGTCATTATTCCACTAAGCGTGTTTGGAGGAAGAAGAATGAAGAGTAAAATCCGAAGAACACCATCCCTACTGTGAAGCATGGGGATGGTAGCATCATGCTTTGGGGGTGTTTTTCTGCACATGGGACAGGACGAGTGCACTGCAATAAAGAGAGGATGACTGGGGCTGTGTATTGTGAGATTTTGGGGAACAACTTCCTTCCCTCAGTCAGAGCATTGAAAATGGGTTGTGGCTGGGTCTTCCATCACGACAATGACCCGAAACACACAGCCAGGAAAACCAAGGAGTGGCTCTGTAAGAAGCATATCAAGATTCTAGCATAACCCAGCCAGTCTCCAGACCTGAACCCAAACTCCGTGATTTCTCAGTGAGAGCCCAGAAACCTGACTAGTCTAGAAAAGATCTGTGGGGAGGAGTGGGCCAAGACCACTTCTGCAGTGTGTGCAAACCTGGTTAAAGTTTGACCTCTGTATTAGGAAACAAAGGCTACTGTACCAACTATTAACATTCATTTTCTCAGGTGTTCAAATACTTATTTGCAGCTGTATCACACGAATAAATCGTTAAGAAATCATGCATTGTGATTTCTGGATTTTTCTTTTTAGTTTATTTATTTCACAGTGGATATGCACCTATGATGAAAATTTCAGACCCCCTACATGACTTTTAAGTTGGAGAAATAGCAGTGTGTTCAAATACTTATTTTCTTCGCTGTAGATGTTATGGCACATTCTAGTTTTACGTGCAAAATACAATCCGCCTACAGAATATTAAAAACCTGTGCGGAATCGATAGGCAAAATAAGTCACTATTTTGCTTTCAACGAGGAGTGAGGAAGCGGAGGAATCAATAACTATGGCGGACCAAAACACAGAGCATTCAATGGAGTGAAAGTGAGGTTTTTGATTTAATTAAGTTGTACATGTCCTGCCTTCGGTAGCACGATAACTTAAAAATTGCTAGCTACAGTCGGGCGTTAACATCCATGAGTACTTTTGCCAACACTGAGCGCATTGCTTATGACAACACAAGTCCTCTTTTGTGCATGCAAGGGTACTTGTGGCGTTCACACAGATGGCTGTAGTTTTGTTGAAAATGTCAACAATCTCACAAAAACATCAGATTTCTTCCAAAGAATCGGAGTTGACCATTTGGCTTTGCACTGTGAACTTATCCTTAGGCTCACTTCAAATTAAAGCAATCATAGACTAAAATAACAGTCTGGAGTCAAAATGTCTTGTTCTTTAAAGTTGAAAAAGCGGTAGGATCTTTTAAGGGGAGAAAACAATTTTGATCAGCATTGTATTTCAATAGATGTATCATTTCACAAATACAGTAATCTACTACTGTAAAACTTTGTTTACGCTTACCCAGACTTCAAGTTCTTGTTTAGGTTAAAAAAAATGCACGTTATACATGAACTCTTACGGTATATACTGATACAAATTCACTTAATATGGGTGGTTATGGGAGAGATAACCTGTGATAATTGAGGAAAACTGTAGATTGAAAAATGTCTCATTACCAGACTAATATGATGACTATTGTGACCTCCAGTTGAACTATCGGGACGTGGAAGCAAGCCTGTTGCTGACTCGTGACTTCTCCAGACATGCTTATATTCACACATTTGCTCTTTGAGTTTCCCATTAAAGGCTCAGATTGCTTTCTAGTGGGTGGCGAGAATCAAATCACTCCACTCGGTGCCATAGCTAACTGCCCTGTTCACGGTCGTTGGGCATCTAAGGATCCATCTCGGAATTAGCGCTCAAGTGAACGCTGAAAGCCAATGGGTATTCCACCCGTTGTGAGAAATACCAAATGTGCATTTTAATTAGAACATGGAAGACGAGTCGGCTAATTACAGGCTTCCGTGGCTCACCGATGTGACGTGTTAATGCTTTGTTAGTCTTCTGGTAATGACGCCATTAAAGGTTGTTTTAAAAAGGGCGGTCTGGTGCATATTTGCATGTATTAGGCTGAATCCCATTACTTCCCCTTTCACCTACCCACTTAGTCTTGTTTATCCATCTCCTCCCCTTCCATTTATTTGGTCAGGGCAGAGGAAAAATTCCTTTAGGAGTTGAGGAAGCACAACCTGCTTTCCACATCTTCATTCTGAGCTGAATTGTTTGTGATGTAACATGTACGACAGTTACCACATTTTCTAGAGTATACCCTTAGAACCACCAAATTTGCTAGGAATGCTGGATAGCGTCTGAGAATCAGGTGCTCTTTACTGACCAGAAAATACATGTGAATACAATTCTCAAATGCATAATTACAATTAAATAAAGTGTAGTGTTTAAATCGCTAAATAAATAAGTTTGCTGCCAGAGATTACTGCTAAGGGTTTCACTTTTCATTAAACTATTGTTACGATCCACTATCTTTTCTTCCTCATGCCATGAGGCTCTTTAACTCTACCCGGCAGACTGCTGGAAATGTGAATTTCCCTTCGGGGATGAATAAAGTATCTATCTATCTATCTATCTATCTATCTATCTATCTATCTATCTATCTATCTATCTATCTATCTATCTATCTATCTATCTATCTATCTATCTATCTATCTATCTATCTATCTATCTATCTATCTATCTATCTATCTATCTATCTATCTATCTATCTACTATCATAACTTCGGCCAGTCTCCAAGAATTATGTTTTAAATATTTTTGACTATTTGTTCTGACAGTCTTTTGTGTTTTTGCTCTTTAAAGTCTTTATTAGATGTTTACCCTGGAGTGCCATGTCTAATATCAATGCATAACATGTTTTAAAACGTTCATATCAATGACAATAAAGACAATTCAATTAAAATATAATAACCATTAATGAATGCATGGTTTGTACACCTTTTTTATGGTCAAATTCAAGTACTTTTTATTGGTTGCAGTACCGTTAAATAAAGAAAATTTATTTGGTAGAGCGACTAATATATCTGTAATGTACATATGCAATATTTAATGTTGCGTGAACATTTATCAAGACGTATGCATTTTTAGAACTTAAAGGGCAAACACATTTGTAAATTTGAATAAATATGTGTGTAAATATTTTCGAGACAAATCTCTCTCCATATAGGTGTTGGGTAAAAATAATGGTAACATGTAGCTTAAATTTTCAGATGCAGAAAGTTCTTCCCATTATTATTTACTACTGGGAAGTGCTACCTGCATTTTTTGCAAAGCCCATAATAAATGTCCATTATTAATATGTAATACTTGCACTAATACACATTTCGTAGAGCCCTGTTTAGGTGTAGCATGCACCTCTCTTATAGGGGGCGACATGACAGCGCCATACAAACTAATCCCAGATTTCGTTAATCACAAGCAAAGAAGAAATGCAATGGCAAAGCAAATCACTACAGAGCAGTGTTGGCGTCGTTTCTAAGAAGACTTGTTGAGAAACATGGCAACAATTTCAAGCCTTTACAAGCACTTTACCCAAAATTCAACCACTTTTCAACCCTTGGGAACACAAAATTCAAATTCAAGCATTTTGAATGATTCCAAGCACCCGTACAAACCCTTTGAATTAATCAGTCTATTTTCACGGTTAAACCAGATTTTAGGTGACTTTATGTTCTGTGAAATATTTTTTTATTTGAATTGTCTGACTAGCTAGTCATTTTGATTTTATGCACCTTATAATCCAGCGTGCCTTCATTACAAAACTATTTCACACTGGGCTGCTTTTAAATGGTGTGTCTTAAAATTCAATGCGCTTAATATTTTGAAATCACGGTTGTCCTCAAATTTTATGTATTCTTTATTTTTTTTTAATTTCACTTACCTCAAACAGCAACGTTGGACCGGTTTACAACAATAAAGTTTTGAGTTAAACTTGCAAAATAAGATGCCTGAGATTATTGCGCTGTAATCTTGTTTATTCGTCTTCATACTACAACCACATCTCTGTTTTTCCTTGTCCCACAACATGAACACCTTTGAGTGGAATGGGAATGGGGAATAATGGGATTGAATATACGTGTCAAAAATAAAAGGGATATTTCGCAGATTCAAAAGAACGAAAAGTATTTTGATTAGCATTTGGAGAAACGGTCAAGCTGAATAAAATACTTTTCACAAATTATGTACTTCTGTCCCTCATTCTTTCCTATCCCTCTATGCTTTGTGAAAGATTTGGAGTTTTTTACTCTAATCAGGAACTTGCTTTGCTAAAGGAAGGGGTCAAATTAAGGGGAAGTCAGAGAAATGGGATACCAATTGTTAAAAACGAAAGGGACTTTTTGCAGATTCAAAATAACAAAGACATTTAAGAGAGAAAGCCGAGTGTAAAAAATGTTGTGGGAAAATTATCTATGTGACCCAACTAATTAATTATTCAACAAATGCAAAAATCCTGACAATACTCTGTTTATTCTATCGGGAGCACATGGAGCAATAATAAGCGCAATGCCACTTTTAACTCGACTTCTGCTTGCAAGTGTCTGAATATGAAATGAGAATAACGAATAGATTCCGGTGCTCATCTTTGTCCCTCGAGTGTGAAGTGATGCCATACATCAGCGCAGATGTTATATGTCATGGTGAGCCATTGAGTTTACAACGAATGAATAAATCAATACTTGTAAAGAAGCGCCCGGCTGACAGTTGTTTGTACAGCCGGAGGGACAAACAGGCCCCGGAAACAGTGACCGCCCCTGCTAAGGTCAGAATCGGTATAAAACGTATGGGCGGCTTATAAACCTCAATAATGGCTTTGTTCAGCCATAGAGTGGGGGTCAACTGCCTTCACTGGACCTCCCGTTTGTTCACGAAAAAAGGCTACCACAAAAACTGCCCGGATAGGAATGTTCACTTTTAGACCCTTTCTACCATTTTAAGAAATATTTTTCTTATTTTACTGTATTTCATCTTTTTTTTCTAGTAAAATAGGGAAGTAATGCGAAAATGAACAATTGTACCCATTTGCTTTTACAGGCTTGACATTGCTGTCATGTACTTTCTGGACAAATTTCAACATATTACGTATTGTTTTCTTTTATTGATGTCCACTATGTTTTGTGCTAAATATATTACACCCTGGTCTTCCACTTGTGAGGCCCGTTCTCAAGGTTTTTTTAGTTTCCTCGTGCTGAAGTTTTGAGTTTTTCCTTGCCCGCATGTTAGTTTAAGATCAGGGGCTGGTCTCGTGGTGTAACCGGTGCAGTCCTTTGAGACAGTTTGTCATTAAGGGCTATACAGATAAATGTGACTTGACTTGACCTTCATTTTGAGTAATATTTATTACTAGGACAAGAAACACAATACTTCAAAAGAACAAATGTTTCTGTATTTCACTCTATGGGGACATTTCCCTTTTTAAAAATTATTTTTCTGACTTTCCTGTATTGTTAACTATGTTTTTTTGTAAAATATAAAAGTAATGCTTAAAATATGAGATATCACTGTAATATGAATTATCTCATTTTGAGTAATATTTATCACTAAGACAAGTAAAATAATACTTTAAATAAAGACATGTTTCTGCCAAAGCACTGTGGCTGAATGGTTAGCACGTCTGTGGAATAGTTCTGTGGTCATGAGATCGAACCTTCCTGTGTGGAGTTTGCATGTTCATCCTGTTCTTGCGGGCACTGCAGTTTCCTCCCACATCCCCAAAACATGCATGTCAGGTTAATTGGACGGTCTGAATTGTCCCTGGGTATGAATAAGCGAGTGAGTTGTCTGTCTCTGTGCGCCCTGCGCCTGGCTGGCAATCAGTTCAGGGTGTCCCCTGCCCACTGCCCGATGATATCTGGGATGGGCCCCAGCACCCCTGCGACCCCACTGAGGCCAAGCGGTGCAGATAATGGATGGATGTTTCTGCCATCCCCTCAATGAGAACATTTTCCAATTTTAAGTATTGTTTTTCTTATTAAACTGAATTGTCATATTGTTTCCCAGTAAAACAGGAACATAATGATTTAAATGAGCAATATGAATAGAATTTTAATGTTCCCATTACGATTAATATTTTGTATTAAAACAACAACAAAAAAAATTAAAATGAACACATTTTTTGCCATCCACTCTGAAAACATTTTTCCCTTCTTAAGAAATATTTTTCTTATCTTAATTCATTTTTAACATTTTTTTTCCCAAAATGAAAATTAATTCCAATTGTGCCTGGAGTAAACCCACACAAGCACAGGGGAGAACAAGCAAACTCCACACACGAAGGTTCGATCTCATGACCTAAGAACTGTGCCACACACGCGCTAACCCCCCTAAAATGAACAACTTTATGTAATATAAATGATTTCATTTTGAGTAATATTTCATGCTAAAAGAAGAAAGTGACTTAAAATGAGTAGGCTCAGCTCTTAATTGCACAAAAATACAATTTTAAAACAAATTTATATAAAAGAAATGCCCCTAATTATCAGCCAAAAGAAGTAAATGCTTTTTTGCATTTCACTAGTCACTTTTGGGCTATTATCACATTTGAGTTTTATTCCTCCAACATCCTTCATCATAACAACACTTACATGGCAATAAAGATGTGTGCCAGGCGCTCGGACTTATTAAAGATGCATTAAGAGAGATTTTCACCATCATAATGCATCTGCAGAGGGTTGTGAGGGCAGATGATCAATATTACCGGCATGCCGATTTATTACCCTTGCGTCCTTTTAGAGAGTTCTATACTGTGGGGAGCCCCCGCACATTTCAATTACCTCAAGAATGGATTGTTTTAAATTGTCGGTAAAAAGTTGAGAATTCTTTCAAATACTGCTTAAGATGCGCCTACATTGCAAACGGAATAGAGATCGACTTTACAGGGCAGATACGAATTATTAGTGGTCAAGGATGCAGATGAATGATATTTTAAGCTGATCTGTTTCAGCAAAGTAAATAATGCAGGCATTGAATTAGAAAAAAAACAATAAACCAAGCGCTTTACATAACTTAAATCCTAATAAAACAATTGTCGCATTTTACAAAGAGAACAATGATCGACCAATGTCATTTTTACAGGGAACATACCGATTATTAGTGGTCAATGATGTAGATAACTTCTATCTTAAGCTAATGTTCAGTTGAAGTAAAGTAAATAATGCAGGCATTGAATTTAAAACACAAAACAGAACAATAAACCAATGAACCAATCACTTTACAGAATTTAAATCCTGGTTAAACATTTGTCCCATTTTACAAACGGAACAACCAAAATCATTTTTACAGGACAGATACCGATTATTAGTGGTCAAGAATGATTATAACTGATCTTTTAAGTTGATTTTCAGTCTCAGCAAGGTAAAAAATGCAAATGGCAATAAACGTTTTCAAAACATAAATCAGCAATTTACTGAATTTAAATCGAGTTGAGTTATTTATTGCATATTACAAATGGAACACTGATTGACCAATACAGACGCTCTCCATTCGACTTACGGAAAATGGTAGATACGATAATTTTTTTGGGGATGTCAAAAAATATCAGGACATTGGTTTAAGTTAGATATTGTATTGTGTACAGTACAGGACAGGACCGTCGTGCTTCTTTCCGGCGCTATCGGCATGTGGTGGTGCTGTGAGAGGTCACCCAGCATCCACCCCGACAAAGAAATCCGGCTTCCTCTTCCTAGTACGTGTGTAAACATCCTGTACTGTATCTCCAGCGCTCTAAGACCTTTGATATTTTTTTGTTTAATATCTCGTGCATCCATTCAAAATGGTTGGAGTAAAGTGTAAAGAAGAGGCGAGACGTTTATTTTGAAATGAAAATGGAATAAGAAAGCTTGATGCGGTTGAGAAAATGGTTGGATCACTTTTTCGGCCACTTTCTACTACAGAGGAAGAAGTCGCCTAACTATTGAAGCTCATATTCCAAAGGTAAGTTAAACACAGATTTATTTATCTTTATAGAGAATATGTTATTTTATGAAATGTTTATGTTTTAGTACAAAACAATACAGGTTACTTATACCTTAAGCATACAAAACATAGCACTGAAGCAACTTACGAACGATCATCCGGAACCTCAGGATCTCGTTCGTAAGTAGGACAGCGTCTGTACTATTTTTACAGGGCCAATACCAAATATTAGTGATCACAAACACAGACAACCTATAATCTAAGCTGATTTTCAGTTGCACGAATCAGGGGTCTTATACTCGCAGACCACCACAATGTTATTTTACTTAAATAAAATCAGACATGCTGTTAAAGTCAATTCAAAAAATTAAACATTAATAAATAAATAAAGTAAAATGGCACCTGTGTGTCTTTGCAAACATTTGAAGAATCATTAGTCCCTTTTCATGATGGTTATGAAATCTAACAGTGAAGATTGCATATTTGGGTAAATATTTTCATAAAAAAATACAAATAAAAATTCAATACATTTTTAAATAATTAAATCAATCATTGAAATTAGTTTTTCTATGCTTTTTTTTGTCACTTTCCTGTCAGCCCGAGTTTCCCTAAATTAAACAAAATCCAGTAGGAATGAATTTAATTGTTGTCTTACAAATTCATATTTAACAAACACTACAGGAGATTAAATCCTGGTGAAGAAGAAACTGTGGGAAAAAACCCTATATACTCCTTTTTATATTCAAATCTTACACCCCTGAATCATGATTTAGTTGTGAGCCTTCAAAAAGACCCCCAACCCACTTTTATCGCATACATTGACACGTTTTTTTTCAACCATGTGGCCTCCGAGCTAAAATGAGTTTGACACCTCTGATTAAATCAATATCGTTTAGCTTTTTCACCACTAAGAGGGACTAAATAATACACACTGTCCCTTTAATGAGTCTTTATTAACCACCACAAGGAACCAAGAAAGATAATGAAATGATTTTATTGACTATAAAAAAAACAACAACAACAGGGCGACTAAACATTGAACTGGGAAACTATCCATTCTGGACACGTTTGGACGATTTTATCTATTTTAATCTGCGGAAGAGTCAGAGGGGCATGGAGCTATCAGACGAGCAAGAGGGGAAGAGCAGGAGGGGGGGCGCCCTTGGCAGTCCGATGTGAGGAGCTTTCATAACTATATGCTGAGCGGGATTGGCGAAATCCATTATTGCAACTCGCACACACGCATGGCAAAGTAGCTGACGCCACGTTTTCCAGCAAGATAAGATGACGTTTAGCGCCGAGATGAAGGATGTAGGGTTGGAATTGCGCTTGGTGCCGACGACCAACGTGTAGAGGAGGGACACCGAACCTGACGTGCATTTGATCCCGTGAAGAGATTGCGATGATTTGTTTAGGCTTCCTTACACCGGAATACAAGTGTGTCCTGGGTACTTGAGAATCCTTGAAAATACTTGAATTTTAATGTTGGGTGTCAAGCAATGTTCCCTCTAATTTTCCACGGGTCTGAGCGTTCACACAAAGTCTGTGAGCAACGCTTGAAACAACAGTGGGCAACCATAATCCCAAGTGTGGCAACTCAATCGTTATCAAACATGTCCAAAACTTGACATCAAGTTACATTTTGCTGAGTTTCTGGCAATGCAAAATTATTTTTCTCTTTTGAATGAATTGACTCATGTACTATTGCGAAGGTTGTACGGCCTACAAATGTCGTTTGTCCTTACAATTCTTTCACAAGATATCCATTTCTTTGTATTTCCTGATATATATTGTCGCATAATATTAACATTTTGGGGGGCTTATTTGGTCAGTTGATAGATACAGAACTGTACTTAATCACATTTTAAATCACATTTTTAGTGGAAGTACAATGTTGGCAACAAGATTCACTTGATATAATTGGAAATTATTTGAATGCAACAAAAACCTTTTCATCTTTTTTTCCGTGTTTTTTTCTCCTTTTTTAAAAATTCCTTTAAAAAAATCTCACTGAGTTACTCTTCTTTTTGTCCTCTATTTACTTTTTTCCTACATTTCTTTCTTTTCTTTTTTTCTGGCTTTTTTCTAAGTGTTTTCTTCTTTTTTTCCTCTTCCTTTTGTTTCTTTTTTTCTCAGCTTTTCACTACTTTTTCATTTTGGCATTTTTTTCTTTTTTGTTCTATTCCCCCCTTTCTTTAAGTCATTTTGTGCATAAGTTTACACAATATTTGGTAATGTTGGGATTAAAGAAGCAAAAACAACCTGAAGAACCGTTTAGGACCAGAAAGAGCCGGTTACTTTTAGTGAGCCGAGCCGAAGAAGCCGGTTCTCGACAAACTCTACTAACTTTACTCAACTTCATTCTACTTCGACTCAACTTCAAAATACCGCATTTAGGACACAACGTCAGGGGAACCTTCATGCACTGTAACTTTAAATTAAGTCGCTTCTTAATTAGTAATTTTGAGCCCTCATTTTTGTGCGCTGGCTAGATTTTCTTGTGCGCAGAGAATGTGCGAGCAGTGTGCAATTGCGCACGCGCGCAGCTTAGAGGAAACACTGGTGTCAAGGATTGAAACATGCTTGAATTTTGGGTGAAGTTTTAAAAATGACGCTGACACTGCTTTCTGGTAGCTTCACTTTGCATGAATAAATACAATGTAAGAAATAACAAGGCACATTTTGTTTATTTCCCTGTAACCTGGTTCCACCGCCGGTAACTATAAACAAGCTAGTGGTTGCCGACCACTGCATTAGGCTATCATTTTTCTCCCCTTAAAAACGCCCATAATCTTTTTTAATTTAACCCCTTACCGGTCTTTTAAAACTTGCCTCAAATCCCAATCCAATATGTACCCAAAGTAGATTGAATACTGTTCTTGAACGGTTCAGAGAATCTGGTTCAGAGAATAATCACTGCAAGTGCTACTATCATTGAGTAATCTGAGTTGAAACACACAGAAATGGAAGGTTTTTATTCTCACCCATTTTTTTTCCATCAAATGTCTGCAGATGAGTGTAGCATGGGCATTTTAGCTTGAAAACAGGTTAGACAATATCTTGAAGCCTGACGTAGTACCATGTCAAATTTGATCAAAAACTGAAAAATCAAACATTATGTTTTACACCTGCGATTGGCTGGCAACCAGTTCAGGGTGTCCCCTGCCCACTGCCCGCAGATAGCTGGGATGGGCTCCAGCACTCCCGCGACCCTCCTGAGGATAAGCGGTGCAGATAAGGGATGGATGGATGGATATGTTTTACACATTTCTCTAAAGGTAGGTCTAGGGGCTTCCAAAAGTGGTCCTAACAACTTTGCATTCATGTATTTTTAGCCATTTTTTTAGACATTGTGAAAGAGTTGTAAATGTATGACTTATCTTTGTTCAGTTCTGAATCTCGAGTGTTTTGCAAAGAGTTAGTGCAATACAATACCGTAGTGTTTATAGAATTGCGGTGATGCTAAAGAGAGACACAAATACATAAAAACCATGCACGCAGGACAATTATTAAAAATAAGGAGGTTTTATAAAGCATGGAAATATCCTAAGGCAGGGGTGTCTAACAGGTGACCCGCTGGTCGGATCAGGCCCACTAAGGGAATGAATCCGGCCCAAAAGATAAAGCTAAGGGAAGAGCAAGAGAAAAACAAGCTGCAGGTTCAAATATGTCCAGTTAATGTTGCCAAGGTAAGGTGCCTTTCAAAGACTCTGGAGTTGTATTTCTCTCTCTTTCTCTCTCACCCTTTTTGTCTCACTCTATCTCTCTCCACGACTCTGTCTCTTTTTCTCTTTCTCTCACTGTGTCTTTTTACCTTCTTTTCCTCTCTCTTCCCTTTTCCCTTCTCTCTTTCTCTCTTTCTATTCCTCTTTTGATTTCTTTCTTTCTGTCTTTCTTTCGTCCTCTCTCACTATTTCTCTTTTCATCTCTTTTGTTTCTCATGATCTCTCTCTCTCTCTCTCTTTTCCTCTCTCTCTTTCTCCCTTTCTCTCTTTCCTTGTCCCACACTCTGTTTTCTCTCCCTCTCTTATTTCTTTCTCTTTTTTTTCTTTCTCCTCAATCTACTGGACCGGCCCCCGAGAGAATGTTTGTTCTATCGCGTGGCCCCCAAGATAAAATGAGTTTGACACCCCTGTTCTAAGGGAATTAGAGTTGTTGTATACCAGTGTTCTGTGATAACCATAGACCTATCGTACCGTTCACGATGGTTATCGAGGAAACTGCCAAAGGGGTAAGAAATATTATTTATTCTTTAAAAATCTTTTTTTTCCATATTTTCTTGTTACTTGTTGCCTCTTTTTCTTTATTATTCCCCTTTTTTGGGTCATTTTCCCATTTTTGTCATTCCCTTCTTCTTCCTTTGATTTTTTTGCCCTTCCCGCTTTTTTGGAAAGGGACACTATTATTGCTGGATGCATTTTCATGCTCAGCATGCCCTCTACAATTGAAGACGAGCATTCACAAAGCAAAGCCTCCTTCCTTTCATTTCTCAGTGTCTACATCACAGCAAGGCACAGCCAAGAATTAGTTGCCTCATATGTTAATTGTTTGAAAGCTTAAAACGTGCAGCAGTCTTTTATTCTTTTGACTCTGCAATTAATCATCGCTTCGCTCAATTAAAAGCAGACAACGTTGCCCTCGAGCGCAGACGACACAGCCGAAAAATGCCCTGTTAAATCGAGACGTAAACATCAAATTAAATCCTAAAGGGACTGTGTCAAATATTGAGCACCTTCTAGTGGTAAGACATAAAAAAAAAAAAATTCATCCATTACAAAACAGTATTGATTTAAATAATATGTAAAAATACACAAACTATGATGTAAATGTGCATTTTTAATACTTATTGCCACGGTTGGCCATTGCCCTCACTTGGGTCCGATCGTTTGGCAATGCTCGTTGCCTGATTGGCTCCCCTCCTATTTAAACTCAGTGCTCTCATTCAATCCTTGTCAGTCCGTCAACGAACCTCTGCACTTGCAAGATGTGTATTTTGAGTCTATCCGGTATCCTGCTCATGTATCCAGTATCCGGTATCGACCCCATCTGTCCCGTCCTGTCTGGTATCTTGCTCAAGTATCCGGTATCGATCCCGTCTTTCCCGTCCTGTCCGTTATCTTGTTCCAATATTCAGTATCGGGTATCGATCCCGTCTGTCCAGTACCTTGCTCCAGTATCCAGCGTCCGGTGTCGATCCCGTCAGTCCTGTCCTGTCCGGTATCTTGTTCCAATATTCAGTATCGGGTATCGATCCCGTCTGTCCAGTACCCTGCTCCAGTATCCAGCGTCCGGTATCGATCCCGTCAGTCCTGTCCTGTCCGGTATCTTGCTCCAGTATCCAGTATCGGGTATCGACCCCGTCTGTCCCATCCTGTCCGGTATCTTGCTCCAGTATCCAGTATCCAGTATCCAGTATCCTGTATCGACCCCGTCTGTCCCGTTCTGTCCAGTATCTTGCTCCAGTATCCGATATAGATCCCGTGTTTCCGGTCCTGTCCGGTATCTTGCTCCAGTATTCAGTATCCGGTATCGATCCCGTCTGTCCTTTATCTTGCTCCAGTATCCAGCGTCTGGTATCGATCCCATCCGTCCCGTCATGTCCAGTGTCTTGCTCCAGTATCCAGTATCTGGTATCGATCCCGTCCGTCCCGTCCTGTCCAGTATCTTGCTGTTGTATCCAATATCCGGTATCGATCCCGTCTGTTCCGTCCGGTCCGGTATCTGCTCGTGTATCCTGTATATCGTATCGACCCCGTCTGTCCTGTCCGGTTTCGATCACGTCTGCTCTCTGGCTTCCTGTCTTTCCGTGCCTGACTTCTCTGTCTCAATTCTTCCACCCAGCGTTTGCCGATTCACTGGCGTTTGTGTTCACGTGCATAATTTTAGTAAAATAAAGCTTGTGTGAAACCGTTACGCGTCTGGGTCCTCCGTCTGTTCGCTTGTAGGTTGAGAAATCTGGATTTATTTGACGTAAGATGAGGCTTGCCTAGAGAGGGCAGGGATCAGTTTTTCTTTACAGGTGCCTTAAAAAAACCCTTCTTTTATTTCTTTTTATTCTGGGCCCCCCTTTTTTTCTCGTCTGTTTTCTTTCTTTTGTTTCATTTTTCTTTTACTTCATTTTCTTTCTTAGTCTCTTTCTGCATCATTATGTTTATTCTTTCCCCTCATTCTGTTCTCATCTCATCTCATCTCATCTCATTAGCCGTACCGCTTATCCTCATTAGGGTCGCGGGGGGGCTGGAGCCCATCCCAGTCATCTTCGGGCTGTGGGCAGGGGACACCCTGAACTGGTTGCCAGCCAATCGCAGGGCACACAGGGACAGACAACTCATTCGCTCATTCACACCTAGGGACAATTAGGACCGGCCAATTCACCTGAAATGCATGTTTTTTTTTTGGAATGTGGGAGGAAACCGGAGTGCCCGGAGGAAACCCACGCAAGCACGGGGAGAACATACAAACTCCGCACAGAAAGTCTGGGGCTGGATTTGAACCCACGACAGGTTCCCATGACATGAACTGTGCCGCACAAGCGCTAACCACTGCGCCGCCGTGCTGCCCCTCATTCTGTTCTCACCAGCTCAGTAGCCTAGATGGTAAGGCGCCCGCTTTGAGACTGGGAGGTCGGTGGTTCGCGCCCCGGCCGAGTCATTCCTAAGACTTAAAAAGTGGTCGGTGGCGCCCTATGTTGGCTGCGGCTGCATCGGCTCGCTACAACGGGTCAGGTGCAATCGACATTTCGTTCTGTGTACATTGTTACACAGAATGACAATACAAGGAAATTATTATTATTATTGTTATTATTATTTATTTTATTTTTGCCTGTTTTACTTTTCCTTCCTTGGTCCTACTCTCTCTCTCTCTCTCTCTCTCTCTCTCTCTCTCTCTCTCTCTCTCTCTCGAACTCTCTCTCTCTCTCTCTCTCTCTCTCTCTCTTTCTCTCTGATTGCACAACACAATGGAGTGACATTTATTAGGCACTGTCTATTTAACACTTGTAAGGAAAATCAAGGCTCTACTAAACAAAACCTCCCAAAGAAAACATCTTTTCTTGATCAATCCGAACACATTATCTTTCCTTTTGTTAGTGTTAGTAAAGGAGAAAAATGCTTCCTCTTTGATTAGCTCCGCTGAGAGGACGAGACGGGAACGAGATAACATTTTTGTTTCCTGATGGCACCCGGGCTCGTACCTCGACGAGCCATCGGAGATGAAAAGGAGCACGATTTGCTATTAAACGACCGACACAAGATCTGCAATAGGCAGACAGTCATTAGGCTTATTCGGAGACAATGACGATCTGTAATTGTTTGCTCTGATTGGTTGCATGTGGTCTGTTTATCGGGTAGTGACTCAAACAAAAAAAGCTAAATCAGATGCTGTTTTTATTGTCTTATTTTCTTTCAATTCTAAATAAGCCTGATAATCAATCACTGAAATAAAATGTATAAACACAATTGGTACCTTAACATGCAGGCCATTTCCGATTGGAAATGGAATACTGGCAGTATTCCGATTATACACCTGTATAGAATGTCGTAAACATGCACAGAAATACGATTAAGGCCTCAGTCCGACTCTATTCCAATTTCAATGGTTGGAATAGTCCTTTCCTTTTCCGATTACTTGTGCATGTACACACGCTCCCCTACTTACAATCATTCAACTTATGATAAATGGTAGATATGAATTTTTTTTCGGGATGTCGAAAAATATCGGGACATTGCTGTAAGTTAGGTTTTGTATTGTGTGCACCTTTTTCCAAGTACAGGAAATTATTGTAGTGCCCCTTTCCGTCGCTACTGCCATGTGGTGGCGCTGCAAGAGGTCACCCAGCATCCACTCCAAAGAAGAAATCCAGCTTCATCCTCCCAGTAAGTGTGTAAACATTCTACACTGTATCTCCAGAACTTTGACAGTTTTATTGTTTAATATCTTCTGTATCCATTCAATGTTTGGTATAAACTATAAAGAATATGTGAACCGTTTCCCTTTGAAACGAAAGTGGAATAAGAAAGCTTGATGCGGTTGAGAAATGGTTGGATCGCTTTTTTTGGCTACTCTCTAACACGGGGGAGGACCTTTCGAAGCTTATCTTCCAAAAGTAAGGTACACGTAACTTTAGCTGGACTGGTGAGTGAGGTTCAACAATCTCAATTTCAACTATTGAAGTTGATGAGTTACCCGGTGTGCTCAATTAGCACTCTAAACACTATGCCGCCCTCTAGCTGGTTGTAGACAGGATGGACCCCCACAAGGGTGTTTTTCGACTAGTCTTAGTCCGACAAGTTTTCTGATTTCAAAGGTTAGTCCTTTTACCTTTTTGATTATTCCAGTAATCAGATTGTTTGAACGTTGTACAAAAGACAACCAATATCTGTTTTTTTTTTCCGCTTATCCCATGTATTTTTAGTATTACGATTATGTAAAGGAATAGAATAACGATTAAGGTCTCAGCCTGACTACTAATATTCCAATTGCAATGGTTGATTTAGTTCTTTAGGTTTCTGATTACTTATTTAGTATATGCATTCAGATAATCCGATTGCTTGTTTAGACTCAATTATGTCTGTTTAAAAGACAACCAATATTGGGTTATGTTTATCTTACCCTACGTAATCCAAATTTTGTCTGAAATTATTTATCAGTATGTTTACCTAATCCAATGTGGTACAAATTTAGTCTTTTACAGATATGTTTTAAGGCCATCTTTTGGGTGGAGGTTTGGTGTCTTTTCAACAGATTTTCAAAAAGTGTTGGATTTTTTTTTTTTTAGGTTTCCTGGCTTGCATTAGTAGGCACACAATACACCGACGATTGCCAGTATTCCGATGATGTAAAACCATGTAACTTTAGTCCGACAGTATTCTGATTGCAATGGTTGGATTAGTACTTTCATTTTCCATATAAGCCGCACACTCAGTTACCCTCATCTGGGATATTTTTATGCCCCATGCACTGTGGGACTTATAGTACAGAGAAAAATGATGCACACAAATACAGTTTAAATGCGAAGAAAATCCTCATGTGTATTGGTCTATTTCTCCGGGACATTTCAGTTTTATGCAAGAAATGTATCCATCCATGTATAGTGGATACATGAGCTGAAACACCCCATATATAGAATAAGTCTACGCTTTTGAAAGTCACGTATAAGCACAACTTCTAAGTACATGAAACGAAGCAATGGAGCTCACTTTTGTAGCACGGAGGAAACAAGCACGGTACTTCGTTGATTTTTTGTAACATGAATAAAACAAAACATTATTTCATGTGGAAAAGACACATTTGTGTTTTTTTTTTTTGTTGTGTTTTGTTTCAATTGTGTTTTTTGTTGATTTGGTCTTGATTTCAATAAACATTGAAAAAAATGTATTGAAAAGTATTGAATTTAACTTTAAGATGTAAGAACCCTGTAAGGACATCACTCCCTTTTACGCTTGTTCTGCCTTATGATTGGCTAAAAAGTCCATTAGCTCATTCTATTCTTTCATATGTACATGCACACAAAACAGTTTGCCAAATTGACATTACGTACATGTACATTTCCTTGCGATTTTAAATTTCTCTTAAACCCATAATTTTAGCAAATTGCATTGCACCAACAAAATTGTTTGATCGTATAAGACGATGATAATAAAAAATAAAGGTTTGTACTTCGATGATTTTTGCCCACCACGGGTTCTTATTGGAACATAAACACCGCGATAAACAATTCGTTCAGATTGCTTCTAAAAATCTGGCTGCTGATCCCAGTCTAACTATTGCCTGCATGAAAACATGGTTACTGTTTAGCCTGCTTGTTATTTTTTTATGACCCAAAAGATTTTACAAACCAGACATTTAGAAAACAAACTGCTCTGAGGTCTCATCGCAACATTTGATGTTTGGGCAGAATCTACCGTTTCCGTAGCAAAATGATTCATAATTACAAAATAGATGTAAAGTGTAATCACTTAGGTTCACAAGGGAACACGATGAACCCGGTCTATAAAAATGGAGCGTTACGGCGAAGAATTAATCCGAACATCCTCTTGAGAACAAACGCCAAAGACTCAGACACCCAATTTCAAAAGTGGAATTGGCCAATTGAAAGCATCATTTCACATCGAATACAGAAGCATTTCTAAAAGAAAGAATACACTGTTTTTAAGGCTTTACGCCAGTCCTTGCGGAGGCTTACTCCCATTTTCCAAAAGGTCAGTTGACACACATTCAAAAATAAAACCTTCCATTGGCAAATGATTTTGCTAAGTTTCATTTTAAGAGTATTTTTTTTCCATTACTATATTTAAATTCACTTTTCTGATAAAAATGAATAATGCTTATAATACTAATATAATAATATCTTAATATGTTTATATAACACTACAACAAAACATGGTTACATTTGGACTTACTTTTCTTTTCAAATAAGAATATAATATTTAAAATGAGCAAAATTACCTTATAAGGCAGAATTTCAAAATGCATTTTGTGTTTTGTTTTCTTATTTTTATTCTGTTTTGATCATTTGAAATAGTCTGCTCTTGCAACAAAAAAATTACTCGGAGGAAAGAGTTTTTTTTCTAAACTTCTTTTGAAGTTTAACTATCTTTCTGACTAGACTTTTAGCCGTGACGAAACTAAAAAGAATAACTTTTGTACCTTTATTGTAGGCCACCAGTATGATGCTCACATAAAGGAAGGGGATAATATAGCATAGTAACCGTATAGTATAGTAATACCATAATATAGTAATAGTACTTGCCCAAGACACACCACAGGAAATGATGTCCCTATGACTTTAGTGGTTAAAGGATCTTACCCAAATATAGTCTAGTCTAGTCTAGTCTAGTCTAGTCTAGTATAGTATAGTATAGTATAGTATAGTATAGTATAGTATAGTATAGTATAGTATAGTATAGTATAGTATAGTATAGTATAGTATAGTATAGTATAGTATAGTATAGTAATCGTATCGTATAGTATAGTGTCGAGTGACATAGCATAGCATAGGATAGTATTGCATAGTTACTTGGGCATGTTACTTTAAAAAAAGTATTTTGTTTTAGTGACTACTGCTTTCAAAAAGCAACTGAGTAACTGAGTTACTCTATAGTAAAAGTAACTAGTTACCACATAAAGTAACTATTTCAGTTACTTTAAAAATAAGTTGGGGGAACGAGGCCACTTCTTACATACAACTGCATTTTGAAATTTTCTGAGCAGTTTTCGAGTCAGTTGAACGGAGATATTTATTGCATCTCACCAGCAACACATTTTTTTAACACCTGAAATGCGACAAAAAGAAACAGTAAACAATATACTAAAAGGAATCGAACGGTCCGTTGTAGAGCTGGGAATTCTGACTCTTTTTAGAGTTCCAGCTTTTTTGGCATGGCTCACTAAAAAGAGCTCCCCTAGATGGCTTTTCAGGTGGTGTTGTTTAATCCATATATTACCATTTATTATGCATTTTTATGAAGCACTAAAAAAGGGGGTAAAAAGCAAAATAAACACTTAAATATTAACACTTAAAACACAGTAAACATAAATCAAAATATGTATCACTCTACAAAGGAAAAGATAAAATACAAAAAATTATTAACCCTTTATACACTCAACAAAATCAAAGTCAAGGACATAGAATCCTTGAAAAAATGCTCTTTGACTAATCATAAGGGAAAAATAGCATCTCAAAAGGAACTGGCTCTTGGTTGGTGGGTAGCAGGCTCCAACTTCCAATAGATGGCTTATAGAGCCGTTTCGTTTGAAAATGACACGAGTTTGTTGCCCTATTCACCAATTCCCTTTTTCTTTCGGCGCATTTTTAAATACTAATTGCCTTCTAACTATATGGCAGTCGCTATTTTGAATGGTGACAAAAGAAGTGACAAAACGAACTCGGAGAAGAGCGGAAAACTGTGCCGCTCGAAACAATGTCAGGTGTGTGGGGATTCGCCGCCATTTGCGTTCCCCAGCCAAATTAACGCAAAGATTTTGATCTTTGTCATGGCAGAGAAAGTAATTAGAAAGATTTCCCCGTTACTGAAAAATAATGCGGTTACGTAACATTCGGCGTTATCACCCACACTGAGCATCGTATAGTATATAGTATGGCATAATGTGTTAATAGTATAGTAAAGTGTACAAATGTATAGAGTACAGCAGGATAATATAATATAAAATAATATATATATATATATATATATATATATATATATATATATATATATATATATATATATATATATATATATATATATATATTATAATATAAAGTATTGTTGAATTAAATATACTTCAACCATTTGCCTGACTGGACTTTTGGCAGGGACAATCAAAAAAGAATATGTTCTGTATATCCATAGCATGCCACCAGTAATTTGCTCCCATAAAGGAAGTCTATAGTGTAATATAGTATAGTATAAAATACCATAATAGCAAAGTTTGAAATAGTGATTTATAATATTTTTGGTATGGTATAGTAAAAATATATAAATAAAAATTCAAATAAAATAGCAAACAACAATACAACAGTTATCAAAGATAATAACATTGAGGGGGGAGGTGTACACTAGATAAACATTTAAAAAACAATTACCTCTCAAATTGATAGCAGATGTGGATGCTAATGTTTTAATATCTTATGATTGACTGGCCACCAGTCGCTAGTGCCCTATCCTCAGCTGGGAAGCTTCCAGCTCATCCCTTACCCTAATGAGGAAAAACGCTATAGGAAAGTGGTGAAAATAGAGGAGCCATTATACGAGCAAACGTTGTTTCGCCTTCAAAAAATTGAATAACAAATTCATTGTGGGAAATATAGAAAGCCCCTATACAACACCAATTACATGGCAACAGAGGGCTGCAAAATCACCTGCACAGCAGTGCTGGGACCAACACAATTTTCCCGGTAACGAGTACTATAAGGTGTTACTACAATATGGTGCATTACTCCGTTGCTTAGGAAGGGCAGAGCATTAGTAATAACATTCTCTTATTGCTAGCTGTCACTCTTTCACAAACGATGTAGCAGCACATCAGTCACCTGCCACTTTTTATACTGTTTATATACAGTATATGTATATACCTTTAAAATACACCTGATTACAGTTACAGTGGCGCTGTTTCAAGTACAGAAAATGAGGACGCTGAAGTTTTTTTTCATGGAGATACTCTCCCAAACCCTTATTGTGCCTAGCCAAAGTTTAGGCCCCTCAAAAACGAGGAATCCACAATCAACATCGTGAAGTGGAACCACATTATTTCAATAAAACAAAACAAAAAACTGAAATGTAGGTGCTGCAAAATTATTGTCCCCTGTTGTCTCAGCTCAGCCAAGTGACTCCAGAAATTCATTGAAGACTTCTGAATGATCTAATGTCAACCTAAATGACAAATAATGGCAAACAGAATGCACCTCTGTGTCATTGAATCCAAGGGAACGGACAGCATTATGAAGACAGGTTTGAGAACAGACAGTATTAAGAAGACCAAAGAACACACTAGGCATGTCTAAGATTGGACTTAATTCCAAACAAGTACTGAAGGCTACAGTAGCCAAAAGCAAGATAAAGTTGTGGAGATGTTCAAAGCAGAAATCGTCTACAAGATAACCATTTACAGAAATCCCGGAGCAGTGGGCGGCAGTAGCTCAGGAGGTAGAGCGATCGTTTTAGGATTAAGGGATCCCAGTTCGAATCCCGGCTTGTCCGTGTTACATGCCGAAGTGTCCTTGGGTAAGACACTGAACCCCCAATACCCTCAATAAGCAGGTTAGCGCCTTACATGGCTGCACAGATCACTGCCGCTATTGGGAAATGTGAAGCACAATGTAAAGCGCTTTGGGAAGTCATTGACTTGAAAAGCGCTATATAAATGCAGATCATTTCATTTCATTTCATTGAACAAGCAATAATATCAAAATAGAGAAAGGGTAAACCAATGCAGACCTGCAAAGACACAGCCGTCCTTCTATACTTTTATCCCAAACTAATCATGAAAGCAACCAAAAGACCAATTATCAAAGTGGGTGACCTGCAGACATACAGAGCTGAGGTGGGACAATCTGTGCATAAGACACCTATTATTCATAATTTATAACCAGATAGTTGTTTTCAGAGTAACATGCTACTTTGGGTGACAGTAATCTGGGGGTTAGCATAATTGCTTTTTAAATTGACTAACTGATAACTATAACTAATTATAGTAATCCCTCGCTACTTTGCATTTTGGTTATTTGTGGGTCACTGCTTTCGGGATTTTGATTTGAATTGTCTTTATTGTCATTGAAATAAACGTATATTGCATTGTGTTCAACACCAGACAGCGCACAGCAAATGCTATCACGTGTCTGTATGTGTGTGTATGTGTGTGTGTGTGTGTGTAGAATAGGTTTGACCGTCTGTGTGCACGACTGTGATAGGCTGGTGTATGCTGTCAGTCAAACAGCGGGGAAGGCTCACAAGTGGCAACCCCAAAATAGCGGCAAAGCATGGCGACAGCTATTTTAATTGGCACGTTACATTGAAAATAAATCTATCAATATCGGACTCTGAGAAAAGTCAGAGAGCGCAAAGAAATGATCTACACTGGCGGGTGCATTGTTATTGTGTCCGGGAAGGGACTGAGGTGGCGTCGGGAGGGAAAGCAATATTGGGGCTGCAGTTCTGGGCTACTGCTATAGCTAAGCTACGTAACAACACTTACAAGCTACGCCTGCCTGTATCTCACTAATGCCAGATCCATTACCATGAAACGGATGACCTGGAGCTACACCTCGTGGGAAACTGATAGATCAATGTAATCATCATGGAGACCTGTCTCAATTCAAGGTTGACCGATGCCAGCGTGCAGCTAGCCAGCTGCTCTTTAAATCACTTTCGTACGCTGAAAGGAACATTTCAATGTAATTTTTCATAATGACAATAAATAGCATTTCTGTGTTTTTATTTGTAGATCTATAGTTGTTATTTTGTTACAGTCGAATGCTCTCAGTCGGTAAGGACGTCATCTTGAGATAAGTTTAATTCTTGGGGGCTTTTATGAATGTGCATTGCTGCTTTGCGTCTTTTCACGTTTTGCGGGGGTCCTTGTCCCAATGAGACGCAATAACCAAAAGATTACTGAATTTGTTTCAGAAACATGCCCAACACTGATGCATGGTGTGCTAACGACACCTGACTTGGCACCGCTTGCTCACCACACAGCTCGCGGCTAGCTAAACACAATTCTTTGTCCTATTAATATTAACAGCGACGGACAGAAGAGCTCGAGTCGCACTCAGACTAATTCCTTGAGTCCTACGGGGATGCGTGGATGTATGAGGGGAATGAAATGGGAGGCACAGGTCGATTGGCCAACACTGTCGCCATCATCCGGTAATGAGATCTCAGGGGGAGGGAGGGGGAGTACGAGGCCACTTCCTCTAGCTTCTTTTTTGAATTATAATAATTGGCTAGAACAGGATGGAAGTCAGGAGAAGGTTCAGGTTTCATTTTCATGCTTTAAAAGTATGTTACTCCTGCCGTACATTCTGGACTATAAATTGCTACTTTCTTGTAACATTTTACACACTGTGTATCAGGCAATTACTCCCAGGATTAAAAAAGGAAAGCATGGGGTGTTAGTTAGCTATAAGGATGGGCTGCATAATGTGTTGATGATATTCCAGCGGTAGAAAATGTATGAGAAGCATTTTTCAAATGCCGTTGATCTTGATCCATAATATCGGAAGAGCGACGATTATCAGCGGGCGATTGGTCGACCAATTACTCCCATGTTTTGAAAGCAAGGAAAACATGCAATGCTAGCTAGCCAAATTGGATGCATATTACCTTAATGAGGTTTGAAATACTCAAGAAACAGAAAGCGTGAAAGCATTTTGCATTGTATTAATGCCTGACGCCCGATATCGGATCGGCACCAATTTATCGGTCAGGCCTGTTATTGGTCAGTCTATTACTATTATATTACTCGCAGAATTAAGAAAAACAGAATAAATGTGCTGCTAGCTGGCTTTATAGACGGGTTGCATCGTGCTCTGATGGGCTTAATGATATTGGAGTCAGAAAATATATGGAAAGCATTTTGCAAATGGAATTTATCCAGATCAGCTCTGATTATTGGTCAGTTTTTACCAATTATAATTGTTTTTATTATTTTTTTATCAAATAGGCAAAAAATGAAAAGCGTTCCTCCCCACAATCATGCAGATAAGTTTCAAAATACTCCCTGCGCCAGGGGACTCAAAATTGACCGATTTTGGTCATATCCACCTCATGTCTGTCACCGGAAGAAAACGACTCAGGTCTCGTACACTCAAATATGAGGCAGCTTTGAAACAAACAGCGATTATAGTAAACAGTGATAGCATTGAGCTCATTTGTGCTTGGAGAAATCGGAACTTCACTTACCATGTCATGTCCTTAAGGAACTTGTGACTTTTTTGTCTGAGTTGCATACTTTAACCTCCAAAAGCTGCGCAGGTGAGTATACCAGCAGCCGTTATAGCGTGCTTTCCTTTTTTTGCCTTCGCCTCTTTTTGGGGTAGGTGATTGTGGCTTTCCCTTTAGTTTCCGCCTTGTGTCTCGCGGTTGGTATAAAATTGTGCGGTTAGCTCCCAAAGGCTTTTGGTTTAGTTTGGTCCGAGTTAAATAACGTTAGCAGTCGACTAGCCAGCTAGCCAGCCGAGTCCATTGGTATGTTCCCGGCTTTGTTGGCGTTTGTTGGATTACCCCCGGTTGGCTCTTCATGTGATATTTTTGCCAGTTAGCCCCATTTGGGCTGGGCTCCATTTGTGAATCCACCTCCAACACAACACCTATGCATTCTACACAAAAGCTACCAAAATTCAGCTTAAAACACTAGTAACCTTTTTCGACAAATTAACATGTTAACCAATGCGGTGACTGGCTTGCAAGTGTGCTAGTGTTACTCTGATGACGTTCCAGTTCAGGAAGTCAAAGACGACACAGTCTGTGAATTAATTTTAAGTTTTGGGTTTACCTTTAAAGAAAAATAGAGAAAACATGCAGTGCTACTCAGCGATATGGTTGATGAGTTTGGCGATATTCCAGAGGCATAAAATGTAGGAAAAGCATTTTGCAAATGCCATTGATTCGCCCTAAGACCTTTCTGCTCCCTTTTTCCTACCTGCTCCACATAGTAATGCCTGTGTGGCACGTTCAGTGAGCTACATCGACTTCAGCCGTCGTACGTCAAATTCAGTGAGCTTTCCCTCACGCAAGGTTAAATAATTTGTAATTATCCATCATCTTACTTTTGAGATCCTCATCAAACAAAAAAGGACACAGAATTGCAGAGGCAATAACCGAGCTGCGCTTTAGAATCACAGCTGGTGATTCATCACAACCGCTGTCCCATGATGGAACAGATTTTTGCAAAATCACACCCTAATTAAGGATACTTTCATCTTTGGACGACAGCCAAGAACTACCGAAGAGTGAATCGTGAACATTTGATGAAAGGCTCCTTATGAGATTGTGTATGGCTTTACTCATTCGTTAGAATTAGCACATTAAAGACTGTCGAAATCGTTTTCATATCCTTGTGATTATTACCTTTCAATGGTGTTTTGCATTCAAATTCAAATGATGCCTTTTATGATATGTATAATGTTTTCTGCATGTAGGAAGTGTTTAAATATACTTCATTATGTTGAGGGTTGTGGTTGGACCCCGTGTTCCCCTATGTTGCCAGCTTTTGTGTCTGGCCCGCCCCCAGGCAGCAGCGTTTTCTCCATTTTGCCTACAATGGCCACCACTGGCTGTTTTGAATTTTCCCCTATGATCTCAACTTTGTCCCATGGGTCGTGACCTGCATTGTAGGGTCTGTCCTTTCCCCCCGGCAGCGTTTGACGCCTTGACGGTCTTACACATACCCTACCAATGCTGCAGGCAGTCTGCAGGGCTGTTGCTGTAGCCCGACAGTCTCCTCAGTTGGGCTGCCAATGCCTGGCCAGTCAACAGCTGTGCACTTGCCCAGCGATTTGTATTGTCTTGCTGGTTTCCTTTGGCACTTGCGCTTTCCCTGGTCTTTTAGCTTCCAGGTTCCTCTGTGGTTCCTCCTCATGGAGATGGATAGTCCTATGGGCTTATATGCGGTGGCTAGTCCCTGCCCACTATGTCCCCAATACGCCTTACCACCGCTACTTCTCATTTGTTCAGCGCCCTGGGGTTTTTTTCAGGAGGGCTGCACGTTATTACTGATCACGCCTGGACATGGTTCCCCTTTTAGTGAAGGATGTGCTTAGATGTTCCATGGCCTCTCCTCAATGGGCAGGACCTGTTGTCCGGACGAGGGAGGCATTCCAAACTCAGCTTGTGTGTTTGGCCTCTGAGGATCCTGATATGTTGATGCAGTGCCGGCCAGCTCAGGCACAACACTCTTAATACCGGGACACTGTCTGCTTGGCTGATGTGCAGCATCCGGTGGAGGTTGTTCACATCATGTGCCTGCCATTATGAGTTTCCTGCAAACTCATCACGATGGGACCTAGGCTCTGTCTACCCTGTGAATGTGAGTGGCAGCTGTCTCTTCTTGACGCGCTGGAGTTTATGGCGTCTCTGTGGGAGCCAATGGCCTGGTGTTTTGGTCCTCGGGGGAACACTGCAGCTCCATCGCTGTTCTGCTACTCGCATCCCATCTTGGGATTTCTGGCTGGTCAGCCTCCCGTTGTGCTGCTTGTGGCCTTCGTCCCCAAGGTGCCTTCTGGCTTTCCGATGTTGTCGGGTGAGGGAGGGCCAGCAAGGAATTCTTGAAACACATGCATGCATTGCACTGCTACATTGAAGCGACAGCGGGTTTTTGTTAGTCCGGTCAACTTTTGTTTGTTTTGCTGCTTGTCCCACTGGATTGCGTGGAATATTGGCAGTTTTATCCCACCTGCGCCCGCCCCCTGTATTTAGGGTTGGCTGCTGTTCTGACAGGGCCGTTGCCACTTATTGCGCTCTTCTGGTGGGGGTGTCACTGGGGGGCATCTGTGCTGCCGCCTCTTGGGCGTTGACTAGTCCTTTTGCCAGGTTCTAAAGCGTTGATCTACCCTCTCTCACACCGCTTGGTGTTGTCTTTTGTCCAGTCGAGGCTGCTCATTGAGGTTTGTTTCTGGGGTTCCTTGAGACTACATTTTATTAGTCATTCAGTGCTTAAAGATAAAATTTAAAAAATAGAATGAAAAGTTACAAATGTGACTATTGCTCTATAAATCCCGTGCGACTGCCAGAGCATCTTGTCACTCAGAAGTAAACAGACCTATAACAAGACTACAATTTATAGACATTCCTGGACTATACAGTTTTGATGACTGGCTATTTTTGGTGTACATTTCTCGGAATGCCCATGTGCGAAGGTAACATACAGTGCTTAAAGCTGGTGGTCGTACAAGGCTCATAGGACCGTACAGTAAATTAATAACTTTCGATTTATTTCCCCCATATCAAATGCCGCTCATTATATAATAAGCATATCACACAAGTATTTTTGATCTACTTATTGCTTTTCCTTAACCTAATGCATCAGGTTTTTGGGAGGAGGAACTGTACGCAAACCTGAACTTGGTCAAGTCAAGTCAAGACATGTTTATTTGTATAGCCCTTAATCATTAAGAGTTTCAAAGGGCTGCACAGACCACAGATTATTGCAAACCATAGACTATTATTACACTTGGTGGTGGCTTTATTTTTTTCAATTTCATCCTGGATTGGTGCAGGGGGCTCAAAGGGGGCTAGACAGTAGACCCAAGGATACGGCGTCCCCAGATTTAGAACATTTTCACTTTTCACTTTGCAGAGTGGTAAATATGTATACAGCCCTTCTTTACAGTATTTTACCTACTATTGTACTACAGGTCTGCTATTGATTTGCATCATGACGTCGCTAAAATAATGATGTGCTATTGGCTGACCTCACTCCAACAATGCTTTTCTCTTTCTGCATTGAGTTCAGAATCTTCTTAAAGACTATGTGGACTGTGATACAGTAATGTTATTTTTGTACTATATGGGTCCCAAGACCTTAACCAATCGAATATTGGGACACATTTTAAGATAGGAAGACAATTAAAGCAAGGAAATCTTCCAAGGGAGAGATAGTTCTCAAAACTGGTTTAGTTTCAGTTTCATATTTAATCCACTGTCGCCATCTCCGTCTTTATGGCAATTAACAATATTAATACATATTAATGCATATTCTACGGGATCTAAATTGGTGTAGTGACTTCATTTTAAACCATTCCACATAATACGCTAGCACATTTTACTACAGTTGTCATTTTTATGCTGCTAAAATAATAACTGATAGTCGAATTCAACACTATCAAGATTGGCCACTCTTACCCCTATAAGATTAATTTCCTCTTTTATTAGAGTTATTATTTTTCAATGGTCTCCTCGTTTTATTTAGCTTCAGCACACCCAAAAAAGTAAATTTTTCAGCTTAATGGCTCCAGACAGTAGGCGGTGTTTTGTACGATGATAACAATCATACTGCTATCGTATATGAGTAATGACAGATGAATTTGATGGTCACAGGGAGTTTAAAGTATCATAGTCATCAAAGTGGGGATGAATGGCAAACTTTAATGACTCATTGGGCGTGATATGGAGGGTGAGATGACCAATGACTGTTTCATCCCTCATGGCTGCTTATCAAAAACCACTGCAAGCAGCCCGCTATATATAGACGAGCGAGGTGTCTAAACGATCATATTGAGAGGAGGTGGGGCAACTCGAGTGTCAAAGAGCATTTGAAGTGGGAATTTAGCCTAAATAAGTAGATTCAATCGATGGTGTATCATTTGACTTGCTCCTTTACAAACGAGGGCTATAACTGTCACTGTCACGGTCGCCATGGCTACCAGTCTGCCGCTCCCCCGAACTCAGCTGCAGCAGATCAGCTGATTGCTGGTCTGCTATTTAAGGCTGGATTTTGGGTTTGGCGGGCGCTGGCTCATTACACAATCCCAGGTCTGTTATGCCTTGTCCTGTTTTAGGTTTAAACATTTTCCGTCTGTTATGCCTTGTCCTGTTGAGTTCGTGCCGGAGGAACTCTGTATTGTTCTGTTTTGGTCCCGGAGTATTGGGCGACTTTTATTTTGTTAAATAAAACTTATGATAGTCAACGCATATGAGTTCTCCCTTCCTGCCTCCGTTCTGGTCCGGTCCCCCACGCCACCACGCCTCGTGACAGCCCCCTTCCACTCCGCCACGTGACAGAATGAGCCAGCCACGACAAGAACTCAGCGAACGATCCCAGCGCGATTTGGGGAGACCTGGAGAACGCAGCTTGGCAAGCGCCCACTGAGTCCGACTTCGACTCCCTGCCCGTTCGAACCACGGCCCCGCCCGTCGTGGCCATTGCTGTGCCTCGAATGGGGTCCCGGGAGGAATTGACGCCTGCCTGTTCGACTCTCATGCCTGCCTGCCCGACTCCCGTGCCGATTGCCTGCTATTCAGTCTCCCCTGCGTGCCAGTCCGACTCCGCTGCCTGCCGGGCCAACTCCGACTCCGCTGCCTGCCGGGCCGACTCCGACTCCGCTGCCTGCCGGGCCGACTCCGCTGCCTGCCGGGCCGACTCCGCTGCCTGCCGGGCCGACTCCGCTGCCTGCCAGTCCGACTCCGCTGCCTGCCAGTCCGACTCCGCTGCTCCTAATTTGCCGGTTCTGATTTTGACTGTCTCCTGTTTTGCCGGTTCTGATTTTGACTCGCTCCTGTTTTGCCGGTCCTGATTTTGACTCTCTCCTGTTTTTGCCAATTTTGACTGTCCTCTGTGTTTGCCGGTTCTGAATCTCTGTCTGTCCTCTGTGTTTGCCGGTTCTGATTCCCTGTCTGTCCTCTGTGTTTGCCGGTTCTGATTCCCTGTCTGTCCTCTGTGTTTGCCGGTTCTGATTCCCTGTCTGTCCTCTGTGTTTGCCGGTTCTGATTCCCTGTCTGTCCTCTGTGTTTGCCGGTTCTGATTCCCTGTCTGTCCTCTGTGTTTGCCGGTTCTGATTCCCTGTCTGTCCTCTGTGTTTGCCGGTTCTGATTCCCTGTCTGTCCTCTGTGTTTGCCGGTTCTGATTCCCTGTCTGTCCTCTGTGTTTGCCGGTTCTGATTCCCTGTCTGTCCTCTGTGTTTGCCGGTTCTGATTCCCTGTCTGTCCTCTGTGTTTGCCGGTTCTGATTCCCTGTCTGTCCTCTGTGTTTGCCGGTTATGATTCCCTGTCTGTCCTCTGTGTTTGCCGGTTCTGATTCCCTGTCTGTCCTCTGTGTTCGCCGGTTCTGATTCCCTGTCTGTCCTCTGTGTTCGCCGGTTCTGATTCCCTGTCTGTCCTCGTGTTTGCCGGTCCAGTTTGCCTGCCGGCCCCCCCCAACCCTGCCGAGCGTCGAACCATTCCGGGGCGTGAGGTAGTATTTTTTTTTTTTTTTCCTTTTTTGGGGACCTCAGGAGCTGTCCCTTAAAGGGGGGGCTCTGTCACGGTCGCCATGGCTACCAGTCTGCCGCTCCCCCGAACTCAGCTGCAGCAGATCAGCTGATTGCTGGTCTGCTATTTAAGGCTGGATTTTGGGTTTGGCGGGCGCTGGCTCATTACACAATCCCAGGTCTGTTATGCCTTGTCCTGTTTTAGGTTTAAACATTTTCCGTCTGTTATGCCTTGTCCTGTTGAGTTCGTGCCGGAGGAACTCTGTATTGTTCTGTTTTGGTCCCGGAGTATTGGGCGACTTTTATTTTGTTAAATAAAACTTATGATAGTCAACGCATATGAGTTCTCCCTTCCTGCCTCCGTTCTGGTCCGGTCCCCCACGCCACCACGCCTCGTGACAGCCCCCTTCCACTCCGCCACGTGACAGTCACAGGCATGAACTCATTCATATATATTGATGGGTGAAGACGTCAGTGGCAGTGAATGAGTTGAGAGCCGTCATCCGGTTAAAAAAAAATGTGGCAGATATTGTCAGCCGTCATTTCTATTGTAATCCCTCGTAAATGGGGATCGTAACAACCCAGAGATATGGGAAAATGTAGACCTCCTCCCATGTTTTACATGTGTCCTGCCGGCCCTCGTTTGTAGCAACTGTTGACCCTGGATAGAGTATGGCGGCCACACAGGTGCCGTTCATTTTAAACGGAAAATAAATGGGGGAAAAGAATGCCATTCATGACACAAATTTACTCTCTCTGCCCCTAGTTTCAGCAATAGTCGATTGGGGATAATGATCCCAGAAAAACAGTGTGTCTCATTAAAGGCCAAATAAAGGCATGGCGTCCTATAAAAGTGCCGTCTGTTGGTCCTCACTTGCAAAAATATTGGATTTGGAATAATGGATCGCGGCTGCACTAGTGCAGTTCATTTGAGGCAGGAAAAATCAGCAAAAAAAGACAAAATAAGGGACAATGGATTGCGGCCACAACCATGCATTTCTTTTTAGACAGGCCAGAACAGCCCGCTCACGGCAAAAGTGCCTATACGAGTCCCTGCTTGAAAAACTATTGGATTTGAAATAATGGATCACTAACATAGGAGTGCAGCTCATTTTAGGAGTAAATAACGGTAAAATTGGGGCCACCAGGTTACAAATGAGTTGTTCAGGTCCCCGAATTTCAGCAATTTGGATTGGGGACAGCAGTCGCGCAGGTGCAATTCATATTCTGGTAAACATAACAGCAAAAAAAGGCTACCAGGCTCAGCAAAAATGTGTCCTGCTGGCTCCTCTTGCAGGATTTTGATATCTGGGATAATGGATCGCGGAATATTTTTCAACCGGGACGCACTGAATCGTATTTTGTTCTGAAACAGAAGGACATTTAAACCACAGTGTTCGATTCCGCCCACTCAAATGGCACATTTGAGTAAGACAAGAAATTGAAGAGTAGGAAATGTGCGGAAGTCAGACTGCCAGCGGCAAAGTGTAAAATTACGTTCACCTTTCACGTTCCCTTTCAAAAGAAGTGAGATGGCTCTTGCGAGCGATCACTTGGCAGCTAACTGCTAGCCGTTAACGCTGTGAACATGGACTGCATTCTAGAATATTATCACAAACAATCAGTTCTTCTACTGCCCTTTTTTAATGAATGCATACAAATTCTTGTAGTCTGTACAATATTCCCTCGATTCTCAAGGTTAATCGGGTCCAAAACCACCCATATTAAGGAAATCTCAACAAAGGAGGAACTATAATACAGTGTGTTATAAAACTCATGGGCACATTTTGACATTGAATATGTCAGAACCTATTATGTGTATGAAAACACCTGGTAATTCAGAACATTTGTAATCTCAATTTTCACATGGAATGTTCAAAGATGTTCAACACAAGCACCATTGGGCACATGAAGACATATCAAACCAAAGATCAAATTCTGGCCAAACGCATCCCTGCATTGCATTGTCAATGGTTGCACCAGCTTCTGTTATTCGTGCTTTACTGTTTTGTGTTATGTAGAAGAAAGCTCGCTATGGCCTACAGTACAAATGTTTTATTTTTATACTGTTAAATATATGTTTGTAGTGCTGTATACACTATTTTGACTTAGACTTCATTTACAAAACATTGTGCAGTTGAAAATATTATAGCAGTCATGCTGACTTTGTTATATCATTATTTTTCTACATCGCTGCTTTATTTTGGTTTGACTCTCTTGACCTTTGTTTTGAAACTGCTGTATAATAAATCATATTTATTTGTTTATATTGTTAGTTTTCATTTTAGGTATTAATAAAATGATGGGTTTAGGTATTTAATGATCATGACATTTCAGAAAAAAAAAATATATATATATCATATCGGTTCAGTATTGATCGATACTATTCTTTATTTTCTTGGATCAGATGATACCAAAAATCCCAGTATCACCACTCCTAATTGGGAGGAAACACTGTAACCGTGAAATTGCCTCCTCCAAAAAATAAACTTTCCTTGCTCCATCTGTGCGATCTTGAGAAGCCAAACCAATAATACACTTCATTGGTGCTTAGACGGTCAACAGAAGGCAGCATGAGCACTAAGGGACAACAAGTAGCACCTGAGGAAATATCTCCAAAATCTATTTTTGAATCATCAGCCTGGCACATTGTGACCAGCTACAGTATTGAGTAGGAAGGTTGAACCAGACGGACAACGACGTTACTACGAGATTCCTCCTAATCGAGAATCTGTGTTTACATGAGTAAAGGGGATATTCCAGCTGAGAACCTACCTCTGCAGATGGTGCCATTTCCCACGTAGCCCGGCTTGCAGGTACACAAGTGTCCTCGGATGGTATTGGTGCAGATGGCGTTATCGTGGCATGAGTTCTGACTACTGGCACATTCGTCATGCTCTGGAGAGACAGAAAGGAAGAGAATCTCCATTAAAGCAAATTATTTGCTGCTGTAAATTTTATGATATGCAGTAATCCCTCATTTATGCGGTGGTTGCGGTACAAAAAGGTCCCGCGATAGTCAAAACCTGCGAAGGAGTAACCTTTATTTTATTTATGGAATGATCTATTAAACATTGGAACCAAAAAAATAAACCCAATTTGAGTCAAGTCTCAGAGGGCAGATGACTATTACACCATCCCATGATCTAAAACCTACACGAGGGCAAGGAAAAAAAACTCATGAGCATGAGTAAATGAAGAAAAGAGTTCACACATGATGTAAAGCAATGGTAATGTTAATAATGATAATGATAGCAATGATAATTATCCACATGGTAACATTCTTTTACAAAATGATACACTCTTGTTTAAATTGTTTTTTTAGCATGTCTTAGCCGATCTTAGAAAATAGCTGAATAGTTACAGGCCCAAGTATTTGTTTAACAAGTCTTGCACTATATAAATGTTTTCTTTTACAAATGACGACTGGACTGTCCAATTTTAATTTTAAAAATGCATTACTATTTAATAATAACCTATTCAATGCCAGACCTTTCTCTGAAAAGGGAAATGCGGGTGCCAGTCAATTTAACCAATTTTGCCTCATTATTATATGCCTACAAAAAATGTAGTTCTGTAGCTAGATAGGAAATATCAAAAGGAGGTTTTTAGCTTTTACCATTGTAAACAACATATATATATATATATATATTAATGTACATATATGTGGATATCTCATTTGACTTCACACAGCTCTGTAATATTTCATCCCAAGGTTACATGAATAACATTAGATGTAATCAGTCAGCTTGACCTAGTATATATAAGATGTTATTGTGCAAGTCTGAGAACAAAGGTCTAGACTTATCTTGTATGTGATTATGTTAAATCAGATATTGTTGTGAAAAATTACATTAAGAGGTTTAAGTGTCACCGATTAAATCTAAAAGAATATACGGAATTCCCTAGCTGCATCGCGATTTAACTTATCATGGTTTTGGTACTTTGTTCACTTTCATTGTGCATTGATTTCTGTGTTCTGCTTGGTTAAATAGAGAGACATGCTTTCTATAGGCAACAAACCTGGACCACGCCACCCGCAAAAAATAGTAAGGAGCCACTTGCGGGTCTTTTGCGCTCACTGGTGCCTCCATGGTGCTTTTTCAAAAATGTTTGATAATCAAAAGATATATGGTTTCTGTAGGAAAGAACCGGAAGGTAAATGCAGTTTTCCATAATGTCCACATGATGGAAGTGAATCAATACAGAAATGATTTTAAAAAAATGTTTATAAAGTACAGTACACTTGTATTTGTAAAAAAATACTTGATATATATATATATATATATATATATATATTTATATACATATATATATATATATATATATATATATATATATATATATATATATATATATGATTGCACAGAACTCTGAAAATATTGCACTATTTTTACGACGCACTATTCTTTTTATTCACAAACAATGTACTATTATTACAACTGAGGCCAGTCTCGAAGCATTATATTGTAAATATTCTTTTCTGCATTTTATCCTGATAGTCTTTTATCTTTTTTTCCTCTCTCTAAAGTCTTTATCACATGTTTACCCCTGGATTGCCATGAATAATCTTGTTGCGTACAATGTTTCACAATATCTATATCAATGACAATTCAATTCAATTCAATGATATTGTTGAACTCGAAGGAGAAACTCAGGAATTCGCAGATCTGGTCTATCGTTTGGACAAAGTACAAACCCATTATGTGATGGAAATCAGCACAAACAAAAGTAATGACCACCACATCATAACAAACATCACCATCAACCACAGAGAGTTTGAACAGGTCACTGAATTTACAAATATATTATAGCTGTTGTATCAGAAGAAGGGTCAAAATCAGAAATCATGGCCAGGATAGCTCAATTCACAGCCACATTTGCCAGACTTAAACCCATCTGGAGGGACACAAACATAGCAGTGAAATCAAAGACCAGACTCACGTAAGCACAGGTTACTTTGATTTTCCTCTACGCTTGCGAGATATGGACTCTCACAGCAAAACTTGGAAAGAAAATCCAAGCCATGGAGATGTGATGCAATAAGAAACCTGTAGACATCAGCTACAGGTCCATAGCCCATGTGACAAACAAAATAATTCACAACACCATCAGGGAGTGCCCTAGAACAAACTGTCTTCAACTGTGCGCAGGCAAAAACTATAGTGGTATGGTTACGTAACAAGATCATCAGGACTGGCCAATATAGTTCTTTAGGGACCAGTTGAAGGGGCCGGAGGAGAGAAAGACCGAAAAAGAACTTGGCCGATAGGAATGGACTGGTGCCAACTTTGCCATGAACCGAAAACAGGCCGACAACAGTGATGAAACCTGTCCAGAGTTGCGTCTTCGTTGTTGCCCCGAATACCCAGGCGTTCCAATGGATCCGTGAGCCGTGAAAATATTACAAAACTCTGTTGTTAAGTCACATGCAACTAAGATCAAGTCAACATTTAAAAATAAGATTAGCCAACCTTTCTCCCTGCTTTGCTTCAAATTGTTACACTTTTGCTAACGAGCTAATAGATATTTCGTTGTTTGCAATCTCGATACAAATTAGCGTCCCCCATTGAGACACACAAGGGAGGTTTATTTCAACATCTAGACTAAATTACTTCAGTCAACTTGGACTCTGCTACAGCGATTTAGTTTCCGCTGCAATCCATGTACACGTCATGCTAATGAGCCATCCCGATGATGCTGTTGTGAAAACGACCCGGGGCCACCGCATCGCTTAAGTAATGTGCAGAGTACCCAAAACATCTACCGTCATTATTCATTTCCTTAATAACATAATCAAAACAGCACGGAGATTATAATCAACCGATCGTGATTGCAAATATTTCTTTTAAGTACCATGTTCTGCGTTTGAAGTTATTAATACTGAGGCTAATTTCATAAGCGAGGAGGATTTCTGTTTTTAATTTGAAGCATATTTTATGTAATACAATTACTTGACACCTGTGTTTGTGAGTTGCATTAAATGTGAGGGTCCGATAGAAAGTTTTTACATCGGAAGAAGCATGTTTCCTCTAGAGAAAGCCGTCTCTTCTCTTCGGGCACATAAGCCTCATTAATATGCAGTTTTGGTGCGAGTCGTGACTAATACATGTCCCTTAATTAATGAGCGGCATGCAAAAAGCCCTGCGGCAAAGGGGAAAGTATTAACACGTGTGATGGAATTTTTTTGTTTATATCATGGCACTGTATTTTAAAATTCAGTAACACTGACTAGACCCTGGGTCTCCAACCTTTTTGAAGCAGAGATCTACTAGCTTTTGTTACTACATAGGTCAAAAGGCTACTAGTTTAATATGCATTTAGAAAATAATGACTTATCACGTTATTACTATGTCGTTAATACATTATTACCAGGTTAATTTTTGGAAGAAGGGTTAAATAAACTCAGTTAACCACTGAATAATTCATTTTACTAGAAAATCACAATGACCCTGCACCGGTTAGTTATTTTAAGAAACATTTGCACAGGCTATTCAGCTGTTTTGGGGGCTATCTGGTTCCCAGCACTAGAGTAAGAGAAATTAAGTTTAAACGTTAAGAATGCTGTTGAATGTCTGCTGATTGATAAATACGCTTAAGGGATAATAAAGTACAAGTAACGTTAAACTAAATGATTTACTTTATTTAATGGTACTTCATGTAAAAAAAAGCGATAATAGTGTAATGCCCCTCGGTGTAATCAATGATGCAGTCTGTCGCTGATTAAGTCTCGTCGCCAATTTAATAACAAAATAACAGGTAGTATAACATTCGCACAAAAGCTAATGCTGGTCATAACTCACACCGTTCGCGTGGACACCCAGACTGACTACAAAGCACAAAGCTTCCAGATATGTGCCCCTCCCCCCACCTTCCCTCGCAACTCAATTTTTCTTAAAGAGACCATGCGTGAACACAAACAACAGCAACAAAAGTAACAGACATTACACTGATTTTGTCTTTATGAAGAGCCTCGCCCCAGGGGGTTAGCAAAAAAAATCTTCGATCCACCTATGTATTCACCTCAGTCTCTGGGGTCAGCCCTGGGCTTGGCCATCACGGAGCGAACTAACTCTATTCTATCTATTGTCGATCGATATGCGCTGGTGTGTGGCACCTCCTACTGATGGTGAGTCCGTGTAGGATAACCAAACTCTACCTGACCTTCCTTTGATCGTTGTAGATTCATAACTGCTGCTTTCCCCTCCGGACTTGTTACTCCTGGAATTGCTGTGTTGACAGTTGCCCCCTCAACATGCCGCTGAGAGGCCGGTATCAGCTTTACATGCTGACCACTTGGAAGGGTGAGCACCCCAGTTCCCAAGTCCACCACATTATTTGCAGCTTTCAAAAAGTCTCGATCTAATAAACAAGAGTCACACACATCAGCCACCCAAGATGAATGCAAGTGGTTTTGCCGTTCACGGTCCTCAGTTCTGCGAGAGTCGGTTTAAGACGATTGCCACTCGAACGACGTCAGGCCTTAACATCGTGGCTGAAGACCTAGTGTCCACCAGGGCTGTGCAGGAACCTCCCCAATTTGCAAGCAAACAAGGCAAGGTCTCCTTTGTCCATCCAGCCCAACATCACAATGTTTTCTTCTGGACGTGTGGGTCACTGAACACAACTTTTCCGCATGCAGGTTGCATTTTCCAGTAAATTGGAAGGGTCCGCGTAGTCCTGTCTAGAAAGACCCTTTTTTGTCTTGTCCTGCTGTTTCACCATCTTATGGCAGCGGCGAAGCTGGTGACCTGGTTATCCACATCCCCAGCAGACAGCAGGGTCATTACCCTGCTCCTGTTGTGCCGTATGGTTCTTTTATTGCACACACGAGCGCCTCCGCCCATGCAGGTCTGCGCTACTCCATCTCCGCCACTGATGTCGGTGAAACAGGGTTAGTAGTTGTCTGTAGCGCCCACTTGGCTGCGATCTCCCTCTCCTTGGCTGTCGATCACATTGCTTAAATTCACTGCACAGTGATTATTTCAAATTTAACTTTGCAAAATGTCTCTGAAGCACCCCCATGTGATCTGCTCATATTCGCACCAATTAATTCTGGCGGGTTCTAAATACCGGCATTTTGGCAACCTCTTTTAATGCAGCTTGATGCAGGCATGTCAATCAAAGACTCAGTTTTACTACTCGCCAACTCCCTTGAGTGGTAAACCGTCCATTCCTTTTAGTGTTCGAGACGAACGGCGGCAAGTCCCAAACTTTTGACACCAATCTAATGCCCCTCGGTGTGATCAATGATACACTCAGTTGCTGATTATGTCTCATCGCCAATTAAAGAACAAAATGACAGGCGTTGTAAAATTCACACAAGAGGTACTGTCGGTCATAACTCACACCGTTCACATGCACACCGAGACTGACTTAAAAGCTTCTAAACAGAAAGCTTCTGCATCTGTCGCCTCCACTATCCCTCTTGACTCGTCTTTGCGTGATGACAAACAATAGCAACGAAAATAACAGCTTATACAATAGACCAAGTGAAATGAAGCTAAATGGCAAATAATACAGTTGAAAGTCTGTCGGTTGCTGAAGAATGCTTGTGAGGTCAGCAGGTTCAAGAGCGTTCTCCATTTAGGGTCTCGGTGCTGTGGAATGCTCTGCCTTGAGATTCAATTTGCAAGCTCAGTAGAACCGTTTAGATCTTGGCTCAAAACACACTTCTATTTTATAGTTTATGACTGACCTATATTTAATGTTGACATGATGTGTATTCATTGTTATTGCAACATCCATTGCAGCCTGGTCATCCTGGAAGGGGTATTACTTCATGTGCGGTACCTTCTCAAGGTTTCTTCATTTTCCTCATGTTGAGGTTGTTGAGTTTTTCCTTGCCCTCGAGTAGGTTTTAGATCAGGAGATGGTGTAATAATAGTCTGTAGTTTGCAATAATCTGTGGTCTGTCCAGCCTTTTAAGACTCTTTGGGATTAAGGGCTATAGAAATAAACATGACTTGACTTGAAAAGCAAAAAAGTACCAATATGATTAGTAAAATGTTTTAATTGAGATAATTGTACAGTATGTTTAAAATACTGTGCATTACTTTCGAAAGTGAAATAAAACTGAAAGGTAAAGAATGCCGTTGATAGTATTTTGATTGCTGAAGGATGCTTGAAAGGTCTAAACAACAGACACTTGTTTTTTTGTCCAGGGCTACTTAAAACAAATAAAATTGATTACATCATAAATTGTTTGTCATCTACCTTTACATGTATTCTCTCCTGGTTGTGCTGCTTCCAGATGTGTTGGTTGTGCTGCTTTCAGATGTGTGCTTTCATATTCAAGCATTTAACTAAAGACATTTTAGCCATTACATGTTGCCAGGGTCATTAATCTATCCGGAGAGCTTTACAATTAATTCGGCAGGCCCTGAGGCATAACATCAGTGTCGATGAAGCTGTTGGTTTAGCCAATCCGATTTTGAGTCGGTGGACGAAGGCGTTCTCAAGGGAACGTCAGCGGTTTCACAAACTATGATTTGCGATGGGGGCAGTAAAGGAAGTTTCAAAACAAAAAAGTGAAGAAAAAATACCTTCCCAATCCATTGCTTCTGTCAAACAGACTTTTTCAGCCCAAAATTGATTGAAACATATACCAGAAATACAACAGGTCAGTGTTATAGCGTCGATGGTAATAGAAAATAACTTCTTGATGGAACAAAAACACATGAATAATCGGTACGAAAGAGTAATTTAAATCTTCTTGAGAAAAGAAAGGAGGATTGATTTTGCCCACAAAAAATTCCTTTTTTTGAGGAAAATGTGCCTATATCCCTAAATAATAACGTAATCTTATAAGGTTATTATTAATTATTTAAATGTTTTATAGTGGGTGGCACAGCGGCTGAGTGGTAAGCGCGCCCGGGGCACAGTTCTAAGGTCATGAGATCAAATCCAGCTACCAGCCTTCCTGTGCAGAGTTTGCATGTTCTCCCCGTGCTTGTGTGGGTTTTCTCTGGGCACTCCGGTTTCCTCTTACATTCCAAAAACATGCATGTTGGGTTAATCGTCCGGTTCAAATTGTCCCTAGGTATGAATGAGCGAGTGAGTTGTCTGTCCCTATGTGCCCTGCGACTGGCTGGCAACTAGTTCAGGTTGTCCCCTGCCCACTTCCAGAAGATGGCTGGGATGGGCTACAGCACCCCTGTGACCCTACTGAGGAAAAACGGTGCAGATAATGGATAGCCATAAAATAGTTATAGAGGGTTGGCTTGCTTCAGGCACAGCACTACTAAAGGCCTAAGTTTGAAATGCACGGCCTGCCACTGGATCTATTGTATTTGGAAATAGAGTTCTACAGTTCAACAGTGCTCAGCAACAAACAGCCCTGAGGACAGAATGATGTTATTATCAAACACAAAATCACAACAACTGCTGTTGGGTCCCAGCATGTTATGCGAGTCCATTTCGATGGTCCTAATTAGTGCTGATTATACACTGAGGCAACATCGGGCTCGGACAAGTCACGTTGACCCCCTCAGGACTCTCGGCTAATGATGTGAAATGAAACATCAAAATCTGAGCAAGTTTCACAAACAAAGAGCAGTTTGCATATCAGAGATAGAACCAAATATGGCAACCCTTTGTTTAAGAGTTCCATTTGTTATAATAGTTAAAATTGTAAGCCCTCCTGCTTATTTTGTAGCTCAGCCTTGATTCTCACCTTGACGTGATGAGAACTCAGCTGAGCTGTGTCCCCAGTATTGCGGGAAACAATATTGATTGTTTGTCACAGTATTTAGCCGGGGGAGCATGAATTTCCATGAAATTATCAGTAAACAGGTATGACATTTCCCTGCAATAACTATTGTGAGGCTGGAGCTACAATTTGTGGCTGACAGGGAAGTAAAATCTAACAATTTGTGGCAGCTCTATTGCATGGAAATGTGCCATCTTTAAAGGGACGGTGTATATTATTTGACCACTAGATCTCGAACTATGGTATACAGCTAAAAGTGATTCCAGGATGCCCCCAAAGAACAGCAGAGTTGCCCGCGGACCTGTTCTAAAAAAAGCTCTTCAGTGCTTGGTCATTGTGATTTTCTAATGATTTTTTGTGTGGTTGAGTCTATTTAATCCTACTTCCAATTATTAACCTGGTGATAACATAGTAACAAAAGTGTAATAACATGATCATTTATTATTTTAGAAATGTACGTCAAACTGGGCTCCTTTAGCGCTAATTTGTAAAAAAAAATAGCTCTCAGTCTCTAAAAGGTCGAAGACCCTTGGTGTAGTGCAACCGAAAACAAGTTAAAAAAGCAAGGGAGAATGCATACTAAGGAGACTACGTGTACCTGTAGAAACAAGATGGTGGGGGATTATTTTAGCTCCCGTTGGGGAAGGCTCGTGTTGTGTTGAATTGATGCTTAGCACCTACAAATTTTTAAATGAAATGAAATGATCTGCATTTATATAGCACTTTTCAAGTCAATGACTTCCCAAAGCGCTTTACAATGTGCTCCACATTTCCCAATAGCGGCCTTGCAGCCATGTAAGGCGCTAACCTGCTTATTGGGGGTATTGGGGTTCAGTGTCTTACCCAAGGACACTTCGACATGTAACACGGACGAGCCGGGATTCGAACTGGGATCCCTTGATCCCAAGACGAGCGCTCTGCCTCCTGAGCTACTGCCGCCCCATAAATGCATATGTATATGATAATTCATGTTTCTTGCTTAAAATTTAAATCATTTAAAAAAAAGGATTTTTTTCGAACTACTACAAAGCACGAAATAATACACACTTTCCCTTTAAGCCAAAACTAGTGTATTTTCAAGTGCACCTAATTTTGTTTTTGATGCCTTACGTCAGAATGAAACCGCTCAAAATGAACTGCTTAGTAATAAACAAGTTATAAATGGTATAAAAAAGATCAAATCTGTGGAAAATGGGTTAAAAGGTTTTACACTATGTAAGTGTTAAATCACCCAATTTGGGCACAATGACTACCATCATATACAGTAATCCCTTGTCTTTCAGCAGGGGTTGCGTTCCAAAAATGTCAGTGAAATACGCAAAGAAGAAATCTTCATTTGTTTATTTATGTATTTATTTACTTATTACTCAAAAAAAAAAACAATTTACAGGTATATGTATTTGTTTAACAAATAAAAATACTATACTTTAAAAAAAAAAATATATATATATATATATATATATATATATATATATATATATATATATTTTTTTTTTTTTTTTTTTTTTAAATAACGCTAATTTAAATTTAAAAAACAAAATTTTGACTCAAGACTAGTATTTGATTCTACAGCTGCTTGATTTTAAAACAGGTTTTAGTCTTTGTGTGTGAATAAACCGCAAGGTTGATCACATTAAGTATCCGTTTTTGTAAAAGTTTGCCACTTAAACGTCACATATTTTAATATTCCAGAGACGTACTGTGTTTTGTGTGTAAAAAAAGAATGCTTGATAAAATTAGCCTGGTCATCCTGGAAGGCGGATTACCTCATGTGCGGTCCGTTCCCAAGGTTTCTTCATTTTCCCCAAGTAGATGTTTTGAGTTTTTCCTTGCCCTCATGTAGGTTTTAGATCAGGGGATGGTGTAATACTAGTCTGTAGTTTGCAATAATCTGTGGTCTGTGCAGATCTTTGAGACTCTGAGTGATTAAGGGCTATACAAAAGAAAATGACTTGACTTAACATACATATACCACTTTTTGATGCCACAGCTTTGCATGTAGAGGTATGTTGTCACATTTAGAGCAAAAAGTCGATTTTGGGCCGAAATACCACCATTCACATCAAAAATAATAAACTACATTTCGTGAAAATGTGAACCCTGGGGGCAACTACACGTTATCTTGGCAGGTTTAATCAGATCCAAGACAATTCGGTATGTCCAAAGAGAGTGAGGAACACAAACACTCAAACATTCATTAATGAAAGCATTTCACATTAATGCGTTGTGTCAGAAAACATGCACAGCACGTTTTCTTCCTGATGTCTCTGCCTCATCCACCCACAAGAAATTGAATCAATTCAACTCTCGAGAGCACAACATGAAGCTTTCTGCACAGGGGTGTCACACGAAGACAAAAATGACTGGACACTTACACCGCCTTCCTGTAAGTGGAATGGAATCCTCGCATCAAAGCTTTATGAGGAGGCTAAATATAAACACTCACCTCGATAGAGACAATTATAAATTGATAAAAACTTACTTGACTCCTACCCAAACCGTGTTTGATGGGCTTATTAAAATAGGTTCTCCCTCACCAGCTTTCTGACGTGACCTGCATCTTTGAAAATCAAGCGTATACAGTATATACAGGGAGGGTTGCCAAGGTTACGGAGCTCGTCACACCTAAGATTCATGTTCATTATACATATAATTGGAATAGGATTTGGAGAAAATGTCTTTAAACCAAAATGTCTGCAGGAACTGTGGCCTTTAAAGAAAGAAGGCTCTTTTCTTCCGTGGCGTGTTTGTTTATATCCGGGTTGTGAGGAGGGTAAAACGAATGCTGGAGCGACATGCACAGTTTATTCTAAGTTTTATTATCACAGAATATTCTGGGCACAAATTAGCTGCAGCTGTGTTTCCAAACCTTTTTTAAGATTAGGCACACCTTCCGTAGAAAATGTTTAAAAGGTGATTCCTGGCCCCAGTTCCATGTGTTTTTTTAAACATCAAATTATTGCCTAAGAGTATTCCTATATGTTTAGCCTGTTGTATTGGTAAATTTCTCCGGGACATATCCATTATACGTTTGGAACATGTTAAAGACCGTTTATAGTAAATGCAACATTTGTATCCATTCATATGTAGTGTGAGTCTATGATTCTGGAAAGCCATATAAGCGCAAACCATTCTTTGTTAATTTTAGTGAATAATATGTATGAAATCCTCCTTTATTTAATGTACTCAAAATTCCTCAAACCCAAGAAATAGGATGTGAAAGTTGATGGAAAACTTTACTGTTGTCTTGTACATCCAGAAAATCTCATAAAGTACATGCTAAATATGTTTGTTGTAGTAGGGTCAAGGTTACTTTATTACCATTACTTTGCCTTAACAAATACAACATTTATGTGTATCGTCAACAGCATCCTATCTTTTCCAGTAGTTCATTGTCGTACATCCATTTATGTGTAAAACTCAATGAAAATGTGACAAAAAACAGCATGTTTTCTCAGTTGAATCTGTAAATTTGAGCGTCTACATTTGCATAATGCAGAACACAGTTATAAAAGCGAGCATAGGATGCAGTGCACGATGGGAGCTGGGCATTTTCCTGCCATCGCAGATGGCACATTGCTATTATCCACCAACACATGAAGTCAGGGATCATAATGACCTTCCACAAGGGAAATCACCCGCCTGCACTGAATCATAAAAGTAAGCGTAAACACCATTCATTAGCCGTACTTCTGCCAAATTGGCTTGTACTGTATACTGCACACATAATTCAATATTACCGTAATCGTTACTTGGAAGAGCTATTTTGCTGAATTTGTACAAATAACTTATCGTTGAGAGTAAATGGACTGCTATGGATTGAGTGAATCGAATAACTCGAGTGTTATAGTCTAACTCGGAACTCGTTTCGGATGAGAGTGCTTTCGTCGCCTGTTTTTCCTCCCATTTTTTCGTGTCTCTTCGCCAATAAAATTAATCAAGCTAAACGCGTGCGGTAGTCTGACCTATATCCTCTGTTTATTTTTTAGAAGGACTATCGATAATGACAATAACATTATGAAACAAAGAAGTCAAGTCAAGTTTATTTGTTTTTCCTTTTATCACAAGGAGTCTCAAAGCGCTGCACAGACCACAGATTATTGCAAACTACAGACTATTATTACAGACTATTATTACACATCCCCTGATCTAAAACCTACATGAGGGCACGGGAAAACTCAAAAACCTCAACATGAGGAAAAAAAGGAAACCTTGAGCAGGGAGCGCACATGACATAAACTCCCTTCCAGGATGACCAGGCTTCAACAAATATTGCAATAACAAACAATACACAGATATTGTCAACATGAAATATAGGTCATTCATAAGCTATATAATTTTAGTGTGTTTTAAGCCTAGATTGAAACAGTTCCACTGAGATTGCAGATCGAATCTCAGAGGGCAGAGCATTCCACAGCACCGGGCCCAAATGGAGAACACTCTCGAACTTCCGGATTTCTTCTTGGCTCTTGGGATCACTAGTAAACCAGCATTTTCAGAGCAAAGGCCCTTCGAACTTTTCAAACCACGACCGGGCGGCAATTATTATTTTATTTTTTTGTAAAGACCTACCTTTTCATGCAACGAGGAAGTAAATTATTGACAACTTTCAAATTACCTCGAGGACTAAGACGTACCCATCGATTCTTGAATTAACACGTGATGGTGTCATACAGCAGAATTTTTTAAATTTCCACCATTTTTATCTTTGGCTTATTTTTTGATGGAGATTTGCTGACATTAAAATGATCATAAAACAACAAAGCCCTTGAAAACCTTTATAACAAAAAGACTAGGAATCAAATATTATTTTTTTTGTAAAGTTGTTAGACGTTTTAGACAACAAAACTGCCAAAGATTGACAACATTAAACCGACCCAGGCGACCAAGAATTACCACTCGATTCCTGAATAAACATGTGATGGTTTGTTAAAATTTCCTTTATTTTTTAGTTTAGCTGATTTTTGACGGAAATTCGAGCAGGAAACTCTTTTGGACTTCAAAAGAGCAGGACCAGGAGGCTTTTATTGTTTTTTGTTTTTTTCAATTAATTCGTACAATTTAGACAAGGAAGATTTCAAAGATTGACTACTTACTAAAGGTCTGGAGGACTAAAAATTACAACTTGATTCCTGAATAAGCACGTGATGGTGTAGTCTGACAAATTGCTTCCATTTTTATTTTTAGCCACTTTGGCTTTTTTAGCTCTGTTTGGTAACATCATATTGTCAGGGACAGATTGTCAGTCTGAAAGAACATGCTGACAAGTGATTGTGATTTAGTGGGTTTTATTGCCTTCTTTAGAAGATAATGAGTCCCCAAAATGTGAGTGATAAGGGGCAGAAAACGGTGAAAACGATTGAAGAAGGAAATGACTGTGAAAAACGAGAATAGGGTACCAGTGTCTGCCATCTAACTGCAGCTCAATGGTACAGTAAATTTGTTTCCTTTGTTTATCTTAATTATGTACCCTTTTAAAAATTAAGGTTGTTTGGGTATATGTTTACTAACAATCTGTTTTTTTGGGAATGCGTAGACGGATAGAGACACATATTTCATATGGAAGAAAATGTTTCAGTACTCAAACGGTTATGTAGTTAAACATCGATCTGGAATGGATTGCTATATAATATATACTCTTGCCTTCTTATACTTTAGAGAGAAGGATGAGCATGATTGTTGAACGGTGCATGCAATTTGAACCATCGTACTTGCACTTGGACCTGATGTACGCCATTGTCTAGAACTTATTGCATCTTTCAAGATTTAGGTACAACTCGCCATTATGTTATCACCTATATATCATGTTGATGATAACTGTGTATTATCTGTTGATATACTTGTTGATACACACAACATTTTATGACGGTAATTCATTGCTGTGCGGTGGGCAGTGCGAACCGGCAAGGTTCTAAGTCTGATTTAATATTTTATCGTATCTTTTTTCTATCTGCAATCAAACGGAGTGACAACCAGCCAAAGTACTCCAGGATTTGCAGCGAGCATTTTTTTACAAGGTATGTTTGATGTATTTCCGGGCTACCTTTTGTTAAGTAGGTACAAATCACGTCAAAGATACTCAATATAGCTCCCAACAGTTAGTTAGCTAGTGCTTCTGTAACGGAGTGTGTCTGACATCTGCTGTGGATAAACACATTGGCCTATTCAAATTGACCATAAATGATAAACAATTTGATCAGTTTTCGGTTACAGGCGATTTAAGATTTGATGACACCCTGAATGAAACATGTTAGCGTACACACTTAACGTTAATGTCTTACCACTGCCATTTTTTACCAGTTATGAATATTTAAATGAGCTGTATTTATTGTGATTAACCAGGGATTCAAAACAGTAATCTCTCAAATATCACATGTATTGAAAAGTGTTTCGTGCTCAAACATAAAGCTTATCACGCCAAACTTAACCATCCAAATATGAACCAATAAAACATGAGACACATGTTCATTTCGCCAAAGTAAATATTTTCAACATGCTTAAAAAGTGATTTCTATACAAGGTGTCAAAGCCCCATGCTTTATTGTTATATTACATTCCCCCAAACATTAGATAAAAAGTAATTTTAGTAACATTTGTGCGAGGGGGGTCTATTTACACCATGAGAGCATTTTTTGGCACAACGCAGATAAGAACTGGTAAGCATCCAGACTTTATAAGCTTTTAGATCAGCACAAGTGTATGGGGAAATTCCATCTACAGTTTTGGTGTCACAGAACATGTGGACTGAAGTCAAGTGGACTGGATGATTTGTTTATATGTGTAAATATGTAAGGAGGATAACTGTATGGATCAGCAAATATCCTTGCTAATGCTATCCTTCACTTTCTCTAAGTAGCACTCTTCGTGCTTTCCGACAAGGTGAGCCACCTCATCAGACAGCTACACAATATTCGTTTACATAGTTATAGCCGATGGAGGTAAAAAGTATAGCTTTTTTGTTGTGGTTGTCTATTGTTTACCCACTCACCCACATGTTTGCTACTGTTTACTGCCGCCTGTCATTGTGTGGTCACATGGTTAGGTCATGTGTGTGCAAAGGGTCTATATAATGGGTTGGTAAAAATCAGCTTCGGTTTTTGTAAGGCTACAGCTGTAAAACTACATTAGGGGTGGCGACAGGGTTGGGTAGGGTTACTTCCACTGGATTACTTTCAATTACTTTTGGATTACTCCAATACCAAATATGCTAATAAAAGACAAAATAAACTAAATATGAATAAAATTATGACTCACAACACATGGTAAGCTTTCTCTCCTGGCTTTGATCTCTTTGATCTCTGGCAAAACTAACATTAAATGCGACAGAAACAAAATGAAAATAAATCCAAACAGCTTGCCAACATCATTTTTGCCATTACTGTTACTCCCCAAGCCTGCACAAAATTTAGTAATTTTATCCATATTTTGTTTCTTTTGTCTTTTATTAGCATATTTGGTATTGGAGTAATCCAAAAGTAATTGATAGTAATCCAGTTAAAGTAACCATACGCAACCCTGGGTGGCGAACACGTGGCTCTGGAGCCGCGTGCGGCTCTTGGCCTCATCATATTTTCTATATACTGTGGCTCTTTGCCTTGTTTCATGTTTGTTTTTGTGTGTATTGAGGGTGGACACTTTCCTTGAAATCAACACAAGAACAAAACTTGTTGAATTAAAAGAAGAGGAGTGTGTTATTGGAAATAATATGATTTTAATTGTGTGTGTTTGTACGTGTGTCTGTCTGTCATGGCAGGTCAGTGCGTGGTGTGGCTCTTTGACTCTCACAGTTAAAAATGTCGGCTCTTTGTGTCAAACTTGTTCCCCACCCCTGAAATACATAATGTTTTGGGAATGATGTTTCTATGTGCTTTAGGGGCTGAAAAGATAATTATTGATTCGGTGTTGACTATATAGTATAATTTACAAGAAAAGAAACATTATTGGCGGGCGAGTCCAAAGGCATTCTCCAACATAAGAGACGCATAGTGTCAGGTGGTGGCATATTTGGCATAATAGTGTCTTGCGGCCAAATATCAAGGGTGAAATATCAAAATTATAAGTAAGCTAACAAAGCAAGTGTCATTGACCATAAATGAACATTAAGTTAAGATAGAGTAACTGTACCATCTCCTAGCTTCAACAACAACAAAACTAATACTGGAATTCGACTGAATATGACTTGAATGCTGTCACACTCTTTGAAAGTCCAGCACGACAATACGCAGTGGCTCACACTTGCTGCCAGCGGCTTGATTTCTAAGTCCACGGCCTGTCTCCCTTGAGCCGCTTGCCTGCTTCCATAGAGGTGAAATCAAGTGGAACCACAATTACTGCAGCTTCCTATTGTTTACAGGGCACTGTCAGCACAAAGGACAGGCCCTTCAGCAAGGCCGATGATAAAATAGAGAAATAGCAAGAGATAATGTCCAATGGCATTTTATACCTCGGAGGAACAAACCATTCTTTTATTATTTATTTTTCCTGACATCAAGGGAAATCATTCTTTCACAGAGGGACAGAGAGACAGAGGTAATATTCTGAAGAATCCTATATATATATATATATATATATATATATATATATATATATGTAGGGCAGCACGGCAGCTGAGTGGTTAGCACGTCCATGGCACAGTTCTAAGGTCATGAGATCGAACCTTCCTGTGTGGAGTGTGCATGTTATCCCCGTGCTTGCATGGGTTTCCACCAGGCACTCCGGTTTCCTCCCGCATTCCAAAAACATGCATGTCAGGTTAATTGGCCGGTTCAAATTGTCCATAAGTGTGAATGAGCGAGTGAGTTGTCTGTCTAGGTGTGTATATATATATATATATATATATATATATATATATATATATATACATACACATTACACATATCTACATACATACATTATACATATACATTATATATACACATTATATATATTTTTCACAAAATGGATATTGCATTTTAACAAAAAGCCTGTATTTTGCATAAAATGCACTGATCCAACTGTCTACATTTCTTTCCCATGCCTATCCCATGTCATTGTTCTTCTCTATTTTTTCATGAAATGCCTTTAATTATTTTGTGAAGTGTTGTAGTACCAGGATATGGACGCAAGAAAATGTAATTTAACTGGGGAACAGTCATGATATTATTTCAAAAAAAGTATTCATTTTTTTATCATTTTGATCTTCAGTCTAAAAAAAGAGATAGTATTAGCAAGTTAATAGCAAGCAAAGCAATCCAGTAATTGTTTTATTGTTACAGCTTTTTTTCATAATGGAAGATTACTTATCTGTTAATGCATTTATTAAAAGGAATTGCATGTACTTCATTTATAGGTCAAGACAATAAAACGTTATATGTATACATGATATACAAGCTATTAGCATATTCAGGAGGATTTATCCTAATGAGCAGGTGTTCCAACTGCTTCGGCTCAGCAACTCAAGGCAGTTTACAAGCTGTAGAATAGATTGATTGTGCACAGACCCTTGTCTTCGCACGCTTGCCAAGTCCCGGCTAATTAATATACACTAAGAAAAAATATATATAGCGGCAGGAAAGAACATTGAGTAAACAACCTCGACTTACACAGCGCCCTGAAGTGACACAGTAACCTAGCTATAGGGACGTGCGCTATACAAATCTGTGGCCTGACATTTATGATGACGAATACAGTATTTATAGATAGAGGGATTTTATTTTTCAATCACTTCTCTCTTAAAAACCTTATGTGCTCAGGTAGCCTTTCACCGATGCATTAATTCCAATCAGTTCCCTTCTTTTTTCCCGACAGCTTTGATTTCAGATAACAAATTATTCATAATCGCTGTTGCAGAGGCGTGATATAATGTTACCCAGGCCAGTGCAATATCCTACAATTTTCGACGCTACCTCAGTATCACACAGCTCAGTTTTTAGAAGGTGTTACACGGGGTTGTTTTTGTGGAACCAAGAGACAAAGGAAATAGGATATGTATGACTGAGGGGGGACAGACTCCCAGAAAAAAACAATTTTTATAATGTATATATTCGGTTGTTCGTGGTCAACCCAAATCACCTCTAATCCACCTGAGTCCTCACAAACAAAAATAGAAAATTTCCCGTTTGAGGTGGCTCTTAGAGCCGGTTTGTTTGCGGACAAAAAAATTCAGGCTAGAGTGAAGGCCCAAATTCCAAGGCACGTCACTGGAATTAGATGATATTTAAGTGTTGAAATAATATCACACTAGTTATCTGCACAGTTGAAGCTTGCGAACATTAAACAGTTATTATTACATTTTTTTGTATTTGTCTCTGATTTCATATAGATTTGTGGCGTACATTTCTAGTCAGAAAAATTATTTTCATTGCATCAGGAATAGCCAACCAAATTTTAAAATAATGCGACATAAAGCCCAGAAAATTCAGCATTAATAAACCAGCACGGAATAGAAAAGTAAGAGTGGTCCGTGCTGTAAAAAACTATGTTCGAACAAAGAGACTTACCAGTGCAGGAGTACTCGTCCACTCGGGTGAAGCCAGGCAAACAGTCGCAGCGGTGGCTTCCGGGCAGGTTGACACACATCGTGTTGGATTGACAGTAATGCATTTGAGTTGCACACTCATCGATATCTGAGAATAAAACAAGACAAAAAAGTAATTTTTAAAGCTATTTTTCTACTTCACCAGTTTTATATTTAAACCATACTGTATTTTTTAGAGTATAAGTCAGAGTTTTTTTCATAGTTTGGCCGGGGATGCGACTTATACACCGGTGCAACTTATATGTAAGATTATTGATACATTATTTTATCATTGTATTTTATTTTTTTATTATGAGTGTAAAATTTCACATGCTATTTTCACAATAAACCAGAGGGCGCTCTAGGCATGTGTTGATAAATGTCCTTCCCCCAGAATAGCCACCCCAGCGTACGTCACTCCGCAAAAGTCACTGAAATGACGTTGAATCTCATTTTCAGGGAGAAATCGTCATGATTACTGATGAGATTCACCTGTGCCTGCTCACTTGGCGCCAGCCGCCGCAGTTTCTGATTGGATCCCTGTCTTATTTGAACCGAGTCCTGTAAATCCCCTGTTGTCAGTCCGTCTGCGAACCTCAGTGAATACTAGGCAAGCCTTTTTTGACCCTGACTCCCACCTGTCCCGTTCTGCTCCTGTCTGTCTCCGGCTTCGACCCATTTTTGTCCTCATATGCTCTACCGTCCCGGCTTACGACCTCTTTCTGTCTCTTTTCTCCCGTTCTGGCTTAAGACCCATTTCTGACCCTGACCACGCCTTGCTCTCCCAGTCCCAGCTACCGACCCGTTTTACCGTCCCGGACACCACCATCGCTCGCTACGGAAGATCCACTTCCGTGTTCGGATCACAATCCGAGTACGAAAGCGACTTGCTCCTCGCGCCCAGCAAACACGATCAATAAAACTTGTGAGAAACGTAATGCAACTGGGTCCTGTTTCCGTTCTGGTTCTGACAGAAATGTAATAGAATATTATCATATATCATTTGCACCTTGTGTAAAAATGGCTTTTGAACAAGTTGAAAATACTGATTTGGGGAAAATGACACCATCTTTTCTTACTAATCGGTACACGGGTGTTCAAAAAATAAGGTGGGATTTTGCCAAAGATAAGATTTTTAACTTAATTAAAATGGGTTTTAACCCTGCATAACTTGATTAAGAGATGGATCAACATGTGTGAATCTCGCGAAATAGTTTGCTCAAAAGATTAAGTTAAATAGTCCTGTCAAGTCAACAGTAGATACCGCAGTCAATGTTTTTGAGCTGTAAAATCTTAGACAATTTTTTTGTACGAATCCGAGTTTTATTTTATATCCACTTTAAGCATGGCAACGGGCTGGGAACCAGTTCAGGTTGTCCCTTATCTACAGCCCGAAGATTGCTGGGATGGGCTCCAGCACCCCCACGACACTAGTAAGGATACGTGAATGGATATTTATTTAAGTCCTCTTTTATTTATTAGTTTGGAAGTCCTAAATGTTTAATGCACAATTTGATAAAATATCCCGTCAAGTCTCCATTGGATGCCATGATCTATAGGTTTTTTTTAGCTGTAATTCTAACAAAGCATTATTTTCTGAGACTTGTTTAATAATAATAATAACAATTTCCTTTGTATTGTCATTCTTTGTAACAATGTACACAGAACGAAATGTCGATACACCTGACCCGTTGTAGCGAGCCGATGCAGCCGCAGCCAACAGAGGGCGCCGCCATTATACCAATTAGGTATGACTATAGTCTGTTTCTATGTCTACGTGTTATTAGTCTGAATTATTTCCAAAAAAGTGTCTTTTTTTTCATACAAAAACCCCTCTCCATTTCGTGATTCGGTTATTGCGGTTCTTTGGCGGATTTTCAAATAAATTGTACTGTCTTTATTGAAAATCATATGAACATATCATCAATTGTTTTATAAGACAGCACACAGCAAATGCCATCACCGAGGCAGGTTAGGGAGGGCTTTGTGTGTTGAACAGGTGTGACTGTGTGCACAACTGTGATAGGCTGGTGGATGCTATCATCCATAGAGCGGAGAGGGCGCACAAGTCAGTGGGTTTAGCCAAAATTGCTCCAACTAGCTTCTAAAAGCTCGTTACATCAAAGAGAAATTCATCAATTAATTTGGACAAATCGGAAAGTCAGAAAAGCGCAAATAAATGATAATCACCAGTGGGTGCTCGGTGGGTTGTTATCAGGTTTGGGAAGGGACTGAGAAGTCCGAAAATCTGCATGTCCGGCCTACTGCTATGGTTAGACATACAACAATCTAACCTTATCAAGGCCAGATCCATTACCCATGAAGTGGATTACCTGGAGCTACAACTCATAAGAAACTGCTACATTCTTAATGTTACCGACAAACACGACGTGAATCAAAGCATCTTGAAAATATAAAAGATAATGGAAAAAAAATAATCATTTGAGTTTTTTTGGGCTTCAAAAGGCGGACATTTCGACATTTTATTCTCATCTTCAGACTAAGAGTAAAATCAATGTCTCTCTAGGCTGGCAATATGAAAATCACTGTTTACCTTTATTTGGGGGGTAACATTTCCAAGTTAATTCATACGAGACTCTCCAGTCTTTTGATTGTCAAGCTTTTGCTTCGTATTGTGTCCTCGGAAGTGTCAGGATTCTTTTCTTTTTTGGGGCTAATCAGCGGGGTGTGCCCATTTCTTCCCGACTGCCTCTCTCGTTTCGCTCCTGCTTTATACATGCAGTGAAGTAGGTCAGGATGGGAGAACAGCTAAAAATAAGTCATGAAAGGACTTGTGTGCTGGGCAGGATTTTTTTGTGTGTGATTGTGGCATTTCAATACAACTGGAGTGTTAGAAATAATATCCCAAAATATAATAATAATAATAATTTGAAAACAGTTACTTTTTACAGACTTGCTAAAACCATATTTTCTACAAGTCACAACAGCCATAAAATGCATGATAAAGAATAGATTTTTTCTCTCTCTCTCTCTCTCTCTCTCTCTCTCTCTCTCTCTCTCTCTCTCTCTCTCTCTCTCTCTCTCTCTCTCTCTCTCTCTCTCTCTCTCTCTCTCTCTCTCTCTCTATATATATCACCTCATCTCATCTCATTAGCCGTACCGCTTATCCTCATTACGGTCGCGGGGGGGCTGGAGCCCATCCCAGCCATCTCCGGGCAGTGGGCAGGGGACACCCTGAACTGGTCGCCAGCCAATCGCAGGGCACACAGGGACAGACAACTCATTCGCTCATTCACACCTAGGGACAATTTGGACCGGCCAATCCACCTGAAATGCATGTTTTTGGAACGTGGGAGGAAACTGGAGTGCCCGGAGGGAACCCACGCAAGCACAGGGAGAACATACAAACTCCGCACAGGAAGTCTGGAGCTGGATTTGAACCCACGACAGGCTCCCATGACATGAACTGTGCCGCACAAGCGCTAACCACTGCCCCTCCGTGCTGCCCCATATATATATATATATATATATATATATATATATATATATATATATATATATATATATATATATATACATATATATATATATCATTAGTTGAACTGGAGTGAACTGAGGCGCATTTTACAGATTTGTCTGTAAAATTGAACCTTCTTAGTAATTCTTATCAACTAGAGTTTAAAATTGTAGTTTTTTTGCATGATATTAGGGTTTCAAAGCTCTTTTCAGGGTTTTCAACTCGGCGGCAGTGGTTAGCAACATGCGGCTCTAGAGCAGCATATGGCCCTTTAGCGCTGCCCAAATTGATCCCTAGTATTTTTCAGAAATAATTAAAAATGGAAAAAGATGGAGTAGGAACGCACACATATATTTGACATCGATCTGTCCTTTCAAACACACGTTAAGAATATGGCTAGAACAGCTTTTTTCCATCTTCGCAACATTGCTAAAATTCGCCCCATGCTGTCTCAGTCAGATGCGGGATTTATAATTCATGCGTTTGTTACCTCCCCTCTCGAATATGATAATGCACTACTCTCCGGCCTCCTGAAGTCCAAAATCAAGAGCCTTCAGCTACTATAAATGCTGCAGCAAGGCTTTTGACTGAGACAAGAAAGTTTGATCACATTACCCCGATTTTAGCTAACCTGCATTGGCTCCTTGTATGCTTAAGATGTGATTTTTAAGGTTCTGTTGGTATTATACAAAATCATGCATGGACTTGCTCTCTCATATCTTTCAGGTTTAATTTCGCCCTATGTTCCGGTCCGGAGCCTTTGTTCTGAAAACACTGGTCTACTAATGATCCCAAGAGCCAAGAAGAGATACGCAGATTGGAGAGCGTTCTCCATTCGGGCCCCAGTGCTGTGGAATGCTCTTCACCCTGAGATTCGATCTGCAACCTCAGTGGAAATGTTTAAATCTAAGCTTAAAACACACTTCTATTCTATATCATATGAATAACCTATATTTTATGTTGACAATGTCAGGGGATTGTGTCATAATAGTCTGTAGTTTGCAATAGTCTTTGATCCGTGCAGCCCTTTGAGACTCTTTGTGATTAAGGGCTATACAAATAAACATGGCTTGACATTATATATATATATATATATATATATATATATATATATATATATATATATATATATATATATATATATATATATATATGTATATACACATATATAGGGGGAACACGGCCGAGCAGTGGTTAGCACGTGTGCGGCACTGTTCTGAGGTCATGAGATCGAACCTTCCTGTGTGGAGTTTGCATGTTCTCTCTGTGCTTGCGTGGGTTTCCTCCCATATTCCAAAACCATGCATGTCACTAGCTATCCACTGCCCGAGGATAGCTGGGATGGGCTCCAGTACCCCCGCGACCCTACTGAGGATAAGCGATGCAGATAATGGATGGATGGATGGATATATATATATATATATATATATATATATATGTGTGTGTGTGTGTCTGTGTGTGTGTGTGTGTGTATTTTGCGTGATGGTTTTTCCTAGAGTAAAAACTATGTTGAATGACTAACTTACTGTATATGTATTAATCACATTTTCTTTTCAACATTTTTTGCAGCTCCTTACAATTTTTTTTTTTTTTTTAATTTCCATTAAGCCTATTTCAAAATTTGGGGTTGCCGGCCCTGGTCAAACTAGTTTTCGGCTAGGGTTTAAAATGAAAGTCTTGCGATAGAATTACGGTTTGAGATTGAATTTTTTCAGCTAGGGTTTCAAAATAGGGTTCCAGGGTTTTAAAACCTTTTTGGAGTTTTGACTCAGATTTCAAACTAGCCCTGGAGAACCCACTGGTCTTAGTTTTTCCAAAGATGAAATGGGTTTTGGGTTTTCCAGGCCTAGGGTTTCATCTTGATATTAGGTTTTTAAACATATTTTGCAGGTTTCCAGCTAGGGTTTCTAACTGGTGTTTTGGCTTTGTGTAAAAGGTTAGATAGGGTATGGTTCGCTGTAATCTTTAACCAAATCTTGCTACTGTAAATCACTTCAGTAGCTCGATTTATTTTATTATTTTTATAAACACGGTTGCGTCAATCAGCTGAAAAAAACAAAAACATAATTTTTCTTATGTTGTCTGAATATGAAGTCTTTGTGATTCCGCCGCACAGAGGATTTGCCCGGCAATTTGCATTCCCCTTCTTCTCTGACCTCTCGTTGTCACCCTCTTTATTTCTTTTTACACTGAAATTAATCTCACTCAACTATTATGCAGCGTGATAATTGAAGCTGGCAGAGTGTGACACAGAAAAACAAACACAAGCACGGATTTGATATTTGGTCTGTAACACCAGCTGTAATCCCTTTTTCATTTGAATTAACAGACTCATAATGAATTAATGAAATCTCGAGACCCGATAGTCAATAGAAACGCGGCTTTGGAATGAAACTGAAGAATGTAAGTATTACAAGCTATTACCAATTGACACAGCATCAGTTTTCAGTTCCGAGTGTTTAGCGCAAACTGCTATTATACCTCACTGTAATCTCTCTGTAAACTCAGTAGCCTTTGCAATAGAAACGTTGTAGCATGGCCAAATTCATCCCTGAATTTTGTTTTGGTTGTGTATTACCGAATGTATCTTGCAAGAGTTTGTTGAAAAGGTATTTGAAAAGCATTGCTAGCCACTTCCATTAGAAATAGCAACACTGTGATGAGCGCCGGCTTCTATTATCTTAACTGCATTCCTCAGTAGCATGATTCTGGAGCGGTGAAAATGGAGAAAGAATTTGATAGCCATAGACAGATCAAAGAAAATCAATAGCAATGCGAAGAAATGTACGAGAAGATTACAGTTCCACAATATAAGGCAGATGATTTTGAGCGTTGTGCTCGTTTCAATCATTTAATCATTACATGAGTAAACATTTTGCAGCACACAAAAAATACCAACCCAAACCAATACATTTAAACAGTGACTCAACAGGTGACTTCTCAACTCCAAATTTGATAACTGGAAATGAAGACCTTGTTCAGTTCTGCTATCAACACCCAATCATGAAGACCTTGTTCAGTTCTGCTATCAACACCCAAAGGGAGATGAGACACCAACATCTGTTTTAAGACGGGTTTCCAACCGATTAGAGAAGCGTGCTATTTTAAAGCAAGGACCAAAATAAAAGTTTAAAATGTCTACATCAACAAAAATCTCATCAAGATGAACGCTGAAATCAACAAAAAGGACGTCAAATATAGAAAAAAAACTAACTGATAGACAGCACCTGGATGGACATATTGTATATTTTTGGTTCAAACAAATGGAAGTCCCACAGATCAAAATACAACACAGCTGTTCAAGACGATTAAAGACCTGGACACATTCATAAACAACTGAACACATATCATGTTGGATTATCTCTTTTTTAAATATTTTATTTAGCTACTTTTATAATTGAGGGGACTTATCATATTAATCATCCAAAATCTAATCACAGACTTATATGGTTTGCACATTTGCTCTTGGGACCTGCAGCTGCTTTGAAATGGCTCCAAGTGACTTGACTGAGTTGTTGAAGTCAATGATTTGCTTTTTCAGATCCATGCTGAGCTCCTATGACTTTCCCATTGTAGCGTTTGTGGGCGTTTGCATCCAATGAGCCCTATTTATATGGCCTTAAAGAAGTCACCAACTGTAGTCGCTCATAATCACTCACAAGAAGTTAGGAGGCCATGCTATGAAGCTCATTTCACTGAAACAACTTTCTAGGTAACCAACAATGCTCATTCCTGTTGCTGTATGCTTAATTTTGACCTAGCAGATTTGATCGCTTTTCCTGTTAACCCAGAATAAAGTCATAAAAGAACCAAACCTCATGAATGTTTTGTTGTGACAAAGAACTATCTGTTCCATTCACTCTATCAGACAAAATTCAGAGTTGTAGAAAAAACTGGAAACTCAAGAGAGCCATGACGTTATGTTCTTGTGTGTGAGCCTTTGTTATGATTTCGTGCTGTTGAAATCTTATTGATATAAACATATAATCAGCGAATGAGTATGATGGTGAAATGTAATTGATGTAACGGTATAATTAAGTGACACAAATTTTTTCAACATTTAATATCCAAGCTGATTTTTAATCAAATATTTATGCCTTGATATATGAAATCAATATTTTTAAAACAGCATTTGGAATTTCCTTGGGTTGTTTCTGTGTGATATTAATATTGGCACTGTACAGTATTTGTAGAGTATTTGATTTTGAAAATGTGATATTTTCTGAATGGACTAACAAATGATTGTAATAAAGATGAAATATATGTTTATTTGTGTATATGATTGAGATAAGAAGTGTCCAAAGTTATTTCGGGGACAAGTATCTTTTGGCTTCAACATGTCATCCTTTTTTTTTCTTTTAAAGTTATTTGGACATGTTGTGATTTTTGTTGCAACATGATTGAAAAAATGAAAAAAGTAAAATAGAAAATATTATATGCAAAATACAAAAAATACTATTTTTAACATAATTAGTCTTTTTCGTGAAATTTTTCCTTATTTCCCCTTTTCTCCCACTAGCAAAAAATAGAGACTTCAATGCTTTGGTTTGGGACTTTTTTGCTCATCATATTGATGAGCGTAAAAGGGTTTTTTTTCCTCTACATTTTAAAGTATGGCACACGTTAAGACTGCAGTTTCTAAATTTTTGGCAAGCTCATGATGAACGAATTTTCGAAATCGGTTTTCTTTTTGTTTTTAATTTTTATTCATGGTTTACTGTAGAGCTGAGTTTTTAATCTTAATATTTTTTCACAATGAGGCTGCATTCGATTAAATGGGAAAGTAAGACTGGTCCCATAACAGGAAGTAAATAACTACTTTTTAGGTATTACCTTTTCATTTCTTTCATTCAAGAACAACAGCTAATCAGAATCAGTCATTTTTGTTGTTTACACTTGCCTCAGGCGCTTTGAGGTCAAAACTGGGACAATCTATAGAATGAATCTGATTTCCCACCTTCCTTGATGCAGCGTTAATAGATTTTACGTAACTGTAACGTACATGTCCTTGCTTTACCGTATTTAAAATTTTACCTTCACAATTTTCAGCATCAATTTGTTTACGGAGGAGTTAAAAGCTTCCTGGTGACAAGAGAAAAGTTGTCATATATTTTATTTTATTTTTTCCATTGTTTGCTTCTATTGCGTTATGACTGGTGGTTTGATGTTACTCCCAAGTCTATGCCACTTAGCAATTCCTCCTGCTGCTTTGAACATTCGTGTTTGTGAGTGACTTTGTTCACTTATACCTGCATGTTTTATTTATTTTATTGTTTTTCTCTCAGTCAACTTTGTGCTCCACAGCTTGATTTTTTTGTTGCAAGAAATTCGCTCGCACACCTTTTTAATGTTGTTTTATTCCGGCTTCTTTTCACCCGTTTGTTATTCCGCAGTTGTCATGTGCTTTGTATGATGAAATTGATTTTCATTCACTCAATGTGCTTCTTTTTGGGAATACTACACACATTTTGTAGTGTAGCAATGTAGTGTACCACCATGGTATCACCACAAACATCACCATCAATCACCAAGAGCTTGAACATGTCACCAAATTTAAATAAATTGAAGCTGTCATTTCAGAGGAGGTGTTAGAACCAGAAATCATATCAAGGATAGCTCATGACAAATCCGCATTTGCCAGATTAAAACCATCTGAAGGGACAAGAACATAGCAAGGAAATCAAAGATAGTGCTTGTTACTTCCATATCCATCTACGCTTGTAAAACATGGACTCTCGCAGCAAAACTGGAAAAAACAATTCAGGCCATGAAGTTGGGACACTACGGGAAGCTACATAGCCTATGTGACCAACGAAACAGTGCACAACACCATGAGGGCGCACATTGTACCCTACGAAGAACTGGTGTGAACTGTGAGCAGAAATAAACTTCAGCGGTATGGTCGTGTCACAAGATCATCAGGACTGGCCAGGATAGTTTGCCAGGGCACAGTCCAAGGGGGAGGAGTAAGGACATTGAGTGCTGACTCAAAGCAAGGTGGACCCTCAAGTGATCGGATGAAAAAAATGTTTAACACAGAGATACAGGGTAAAATAGGCTCCTCTCCAACGCATAGACTCCACTGGAACCACTGAGGTGAAAATGAGCATAGACCGTTGTGCTATTATTTAACTGCCAGAAATCAGACTGATCAGACTAAAAGGGCGAATATGATTTTTTCTTCTGAGGAGGGGTTGATAACAAATTATTGAGAACCACTGGGATAAAGTTATAGTGTGTAATATTCAACCACTAGAAGGCACTTTTGTTTAATGCGAACGGAAGCCCATGTCACAGCAAGCAACAACATATATATAAGCAGACAAACATGGCAATGATTCAAGTAGGGATTCCACTATGTAAACTGGTATATGGTCTGCATTTATATGGCAGCTTCCAAGTCACTAAATACCACCCAACAGGCTTTACAATGTGCTTGGCACTTACCCAAATTTCCCGACCTATGATTTTTCATCAAATTGAACCTTGGTATGATAATTCATATATTTTTGCTTAGTATTCAAATGAAGGTTTTGTTTTACTGATAGAACGCTTTTTGTACGACTAGGAGGCACTAAATATAACACACTGTCCCTTTAAGGGAACCATGAACATAAACTTTTTGTGCTCTTTCACAACCCTGACTGTACAAATTTAAATTTACAATAAAGAATGTCATATTTTAACAGCAGATTATGATTAGGAGTTTTTTGATGTACCAAGATATCAATTAAAACCTAATTGGGTTTGTAATATTTCAAGAGTAATAGAATTTTACATTTAACTTTCTTGAGACTGATTTATTCCATTGTATGTAGTTTTTATAAGTTGTGTCATCTTCTCACATTCAAACAGGGCATTGGAAAAAAAAATCCACACTCTTGCTCATTTTTAGGATTATTTTTAATCCTAAAAGTGGACATTTTCTAAAAAGCTAGATGAAATATTGTCCTCATTGTTAACATTTCATTTGACTATAATGAAAAATAAATACTGTGATTAAAAACTATAAATTGAAGTCGGTTCAATTGGTAGTATTTTTAGCTGAATTTTATAGTCTTTATTTTGATTCTCCCAGTGGTAGGAAAATATGATTTATATTATATTTTGAAAAGAGCAAAATTATCTATTCTGGTGGATATGTTTTGCTCATTTAAATCATATTTTAATCTAACAATTTCTGACAATATATCTTGAAATAACATTCAAGAAAAATATGATGCAGGAAAATTATTTTATGTTTAACAAATACTACTTAAAATACATCTTGGAATAGGAAAAAAACGTTAAAATGAGTAATAATATCTACACAAGCAAAAATATTCTGCTCATTTGAATATCTTTCTATAGTATGCACTTTATAATTGAATTAGAAAATACATTTTTTAGAACAAAAAACACATTTAAAAGGAGTTCAATTCAATTATTCGGCACAGGAAAATACAATTTGCTCTATTACACATGTTTCTATGTTGTTTATGTTTTGTTACATTTTTGAATAAAACTTTAAAGAAAATAAAACAATATTTAAAATGAAAAACAATCTATAATGGAAAATTATCTTGTTTGTCATAATAAATATTTGCGATTTACTTTTCTTGAAATACATTTTGGAAATAAAAAAGTAATATATAGTGCAGTGCAAATAATTATCTAATTTGGCACAAGCATAGATACATTTATATGTATAAACCACCCAAATGTCATTTTTTTTGGCATACTAACAAAGAAACACAAGAAACAAACACAAACACAAACAAATCTGATGTGGTAGTTGAAGTAAATGATATATGTCAATTTCAAAGTCTCCTTTTTAAGGGTGCAGGATAATTGGGCACAAGTGTGCAGTGACTGGATAAATATGTGCCCAGTTCAAACCACTGTTGGGGCCCTCTTATCATAGATGGTTTGCCAGACCCGAACATTACCTCCCCCCTAAAGGGACAGATATCAAACAAAACTGGAAAACGCATGAAACAAGAATTCTAAAATGACAACGACCCAACAAATTTATACTCAGCAAATAATCTTCCAAATGGGGTAAGAATTGAATTGGCTTTGCCGCCACTTTCATAAACTCCAATATGCAAAATCATTTTTTTCTTTTGTTTTTAGATATTCCAACTTCGCCACACTCTGTCATCCCTTTAAACGGCTTAGCATTTTACCTGCAGAGTGAATGTTACGTTCCGCCCCGTACAAAGGGATCAAAGTAAACATTTCTTCTTACGTTTCCCTTGCTCTCCACTTGAAAAGCTGTGCAGCATTACACATTGATCTGCTCTGGGGCCGGATTGTTTTTTATGGGGGAGTCTCGGCGGAGCCACATCTAAAGACATCAAAAGTCGCAAGTGCATGACAAGGTGCTGTTATCTCTGCACACGTTGGCTAAGAAAATAGGACGGGCATGCCGTGCCAAATTGCCACCCTCCGTGGGATAGACGCTTGGGCGTGTTCCTACAGATTTATACTTAGTAATTGTCCAAAAGTGTCAACCAAACCAGACTTTTATCTTGGTTTGAGCCAGCGCCGTGACCAGCCTTCAGTCTCTGGGGTGGCATATCAAATGCATGGGGAAACATAACTAACGCAGATTCTGTGTTGTTGACTTTAAATCTGTTGAAGATTCAAAAGGTCAACATTGTTATCTTTTTTATTTTTATTCTTTATTTTTTAAATCTGTTAAAATTTCAATTCATGTTTCCAGTGTTTTAAGCAATCTTCTTTACAATTAGTTTTTTGGAAAACCATGCTTTTTTTTCTTGTATTTTCTAGTTTACAGGTTGTTGCACTGAAAATATTTTTTGATTGACATGTTGTGTCATGCAAGGATTTCGGTTGCTTGACTTTAAAGTTGCTTAGTATAAAAAGGTACAAAGTTTAAATCAGTTGACTGGAGATGGAAAAAAGTAACTACTATTATATTTCAGTGGAATGATAGATTTATATTATATTTGTGCGTTATATTACATTATTGATTGTATACTGATCGAAAAAAATGGGTATTGTTTTGTTTTTTCTTTTTTTTTCTTGCTTTCTTTCTGCTTTTTTGCCTTCTTTTTTCATTTTCTGTGTATTTTCTTTTGTTTATTGTGTTCCTAGCTATTTCCTTCCTTTTTTTTGCTTTTCTATTATTTTGTTCTGCACTTTCCTTTTTTCTTTACTTTTCTTTGTTTTGTTTCTTTTTTTAATAACATTTTTCCTTTTCTCTTTGATTCTTTTTTTTCTGAGCTTTCCCCTGATTTTTCCTGCTTTATGAAATCATCTCTTTTTGACTTTCAATTTATTTTCGTCCTTTGTTTTTTTCATTGTCATCTTCTTTTCTTGTTTTGCTTTTTTTGGTGCATAATGTTACTTAATAATTGGTCATATTTTGATTAAAGCCAGAAAAACAATCCGATAAACTGCTTGGGAGTTTAAAGAGTCGGATCTTTTTAGTAACTTGAGCCGAAAAAGCTGCTTCTCTAAAAAGAGACGGACTTCCCAGGGGGAGGGGCTGCTCCCTTTCTTGGGGATTGAGTTCACAGTACACAATATTAGATGAACGGAATAGCATATTAAGTGCCCAGACTGCAATCAGTACTACATCCAGTTTTATTTTGGTGGGTTGAGTGTGTCCGTGGGTGGGCGTGAAAAAAAGCTGTTCAATGTTTAAAACACGTGTTCTATTAGCATACTGTAGACTGCTGAAAAAAAAGTTGGTGGAAACCAAACAGCCCACAGCCCATAGTTTGGCTACCACTAAATTGGTAAGACCATTTAGGACTCAAAGGCACGGTTTCTGTACTTGGTATTGGTGAATACACAAGTCTGAAGCAGTTTTATTAATTGTAGCATTTTTCTATATTTACATAATTAAGAGTTTGGTTATTTTTTTCATTCAATAACACAGATTTTCAGTTGGGTTTTATTGATTTCAGTTTTATTTCACTGCATTGTGAAAATGTGATATGCTATTAGCTGATCTACCACAATGCCTTTATGTCTCTATATAGTTTAGAATTGTGTGTCCTCTTTAAAGACTGTGCGAGTTTGCAACATCATACTGTTTCTTTTTGTACTGTATTTATTTGGTAAGTGTTCCAAAGCTTGTTGTGATGCTACAGGAAGAAGCAAAACATGATAATCATGGCAAAAAAGTTTGCGATTATCAATAAAAATGAAGAAGGCACACAAATGGCTACCCTTTCTAAGTTGTGGTGATGCTAAAGGGAGTAACAGAAACATGATAACCATGGAAAAACTGTTTGTAAATATCAAGGAAAACGAAAATGGCACATAAATGGCAACGCTCGCTAAGTTGCATGACCATATTGGTTCCAACGAATTGTAACCAAAATTAGGGAAAATTAAGACAAAGGAGGCGATTTAAGGAAGGAAATCTATGGGCCTGACAATCAGTGTTAATTTTAAACTGGCATTGTCTTTCACCTCTGCATTCACCTAGTAACACAACTGTACCAGCTAGAGTTATTTCACACAAGATATACACAAATTCATGTTTCTTTTGCATGCATGTATAGAATATATATATATATGTATATATATATATATATATATATATATATATATATATATATATATATATATATATATATATATATATATATATATATATATATATATATATATATATATATATATATATATATGCATACATAGAATATATATACATAACATAGAATGTTATTTATTAAATGTAAGTCGTACTTACGATATACTTTTTTGGTTTTACAATTGTTTTTATCAAGAATACTGAGGTGCGGTGTGTATTTGCTAATGCATGTATGTTTCTATCCCCCGCTATACGGTAATTTCACATTGGAATCCACACCTCAGAATGAATGAATGTTGTATCATGGCGGTCCTATTTATTTAAAAGAATAAAAAAGGTAAAATAACCGTTTCTACTTCACGGTGCTGCCTGTCATGAAATATAATCCGCCTGATAAACAATGGTTTACTGTATAGCCGTCAATGACAGATAATGAGTTGATATATGTACAATTGTGACAAAAACACTTAGCATACTCTGAAAAAAGAAATGGCGAGAAACGTTCCAAGCGAACCGATCTGCCGCCCTTGGATTGAGAAACATATCCTTGGTCTGCCTCAGCGATTAGTTTCGCACGACTGCGTCCATTTCTATTTCCGAGAGGTCAGCTGTGAATCCGTGCAGTAGGGCAAGTCGGGTTCGATTCTCCAAAAATTGAGTGAACAACATAAGGAGATTAGCGGAAATGACACAATCAGGAGTTGTGCCATCTGCGCTCATTTTTGACCTGAGCAGGGTATAGTATAAAACTGACTCAAGATAACTTGAGTTGTTTTCCTTAATTTTGTGTTGTTTTCTTTTAACTCAATTAATGTCATACGTTTTTCTCAATCGAGAAGAGCCGGTGCCATCAAAATTTTGCCATTCTGATTCATTTGGAAGCCTACAAAAAATGTTTCTCTGTGGTTGTATAGGCATAGGGCAGATGTAACGCTCATCATTTTTTAGAAGACAACAAAGATTTGGTCGCAGACATACTTGCAAAGCCATTTTTAAGACATAATAATAATAATAATAATAATAATTTCCTTGTATTGTCATTCTGTGTAACAATGTACACAGAACGAAATGTCGATTGCACCTGACCCGTTGTAGCGAGCCGATGCAGCCGCAGCCATGAAGCAAGGTCTTGTGTATTGCTACATCGATTGCAACCCGGTCATCCTTTTTATTTTATATTATACCTATTTTTTCATATATTTTTTTAATTTTATTGTTTGTTAATGGAACATCCATTGCAACCTGGTCATCCTGGAATGGGGATTACCTCATGTGCAGTCCCTTTTTTTCAGTTTTTGAGTTTGTCTTTGCTCTCATGTAGGTTTTAGATCAGGGGATCGGTCCTCATTAACTGCGAGAACTGAGGTAATACTGTAAACTATGTTGTTATATTAATATATCTATGTGGAGTACCATTAGTTTGAACGCGTTAGCTACACATCACCAAGGGTTTCTATCCCCTGCTATAAGGAAATATTTTACTTTGGGTTCCACACCTAAGAACATTTGTCGTATTTAGGGGCTCTACTTTCTTCACATTTGTTTTACCTCACTCCTTGGTCGATTCATAAGCCGTTACCCGCCCCAGCATTGTCCTGTCCACTCACTAAAGTGCCATCAGCGTACGTGCCCCCACACGATAGCATCATCTCCATACCGATTGAAGCGTCCTCAACTTATAATTGAGACAGCAACCTGCTGCCCTGAGCGACTGACATTCAAGGAGCTCTGAAGGACAGCCGAGGAAACGAGGAACGAAAAACGAGGAACGAAGAAAGTGATACGCCGCCGGCACAAACAGCGGGAAGAACCACTCGTCTGATTTCCTTTCTCGCTTATATACGCAGAGCAATTAAATGCCAGTGACAGCGAGACGTAGATAAGCTGCATGGATGCAAACCAAATCCTGGCGGTTGACTTTGACGTCCTTATCAGGTCGCATGTCGTTTAAAATATAACCGGACTGGGGTTTGGGATCTCAATTGATTCGCTGAGCGCTTTCTTTTAACCCGCAGGCCGGAACCGGATCCCGCTGGATGAATTTATCCGACCCACCATCAATTTCTGAGTACAGTGGGACCTCGGTTTTCGGACGCTTCGTTTTTCGTTCAAAAAATCGGAGTTCGAACGCCGGTATGCTAGGGGCGATGCTGAGCGGCGTACGGGTGTAGATTGCCCCCACCCCTCGTGAAGAACTGTTGTCACGTGACCACGCACTTCTTTTTGCTTTCGTTTTGAATATCGGTGAATGGAGTGTTTTAACCCCTAATTCTGTCTCGGAAGAAGGTCGGTGCAAGCAGCAAAGTTGCTACAGGTGAAAAAAGAAGAATAGTGTGTACAACTATTGCATTTAAGAAAGAAATATTAGCAAAATATGATGAAGATGTGCAAGTTTCCCTTCTTTCGAGGGAATAGAGCATGGCTTCTGCAGACCACCACAAAGGTAAGAAATCCTATTCATAAATCTTTTATTTATCCTTTAACCGCTCACTACTTGTTGTGGAGACCCCGGTGCTAAATGACGTGTAAACGACCTGATTTTTTTATTATTACACGTTCATGTTAGCGTAATCTTTCGTACGGAAGATTACGCTACCGCAAACGTACGGTTAGCCTGGGTTAGCTTCATGTTTACGTTCATGGTAAGCCTTCAAGGATTTGGAACGGATTAAAATGATTTTACATTACTTTTAATGGCAAAAACGATTTTCGGTGATCGACCAAATCGGTTTTCGAACAGGGTTCTGGAATGGATTATGGTCGAGGACTGAGGTTCCACTGTATGTACTTTTACTATGCTATACTAAAAAACCTATAGAGACAGCAATGATGATAATGATGGCATTGAAAATAGTGATGGTGATGATAATGTTGATGATCAAGTGACTGTGCATCTATTGAACGTATCTAAATATGAATATTCATGTGGTGTTTTTTACATGTAAATACACAAGAGATCTATCAGTGAGACAATATTTAAGGAAGTCGGGGATAGGATTGAATAAGGATATGCTTCTTCTTATTCTTTTTCAGACATGTTACGTATCATAATTTTTTTGTTTTTTTTAACTTGTAGTTTTGTTTTTATCATGTTTGAAATAAAGTTTAATAGATTCATTAATTTATTCATTCATTCATTCAAGATTTGGAGGTCATTTAAAATCAAATGTAACCCAATTTTCTGCCTTTTTTAACATAACAACCTAGTTCTAAGCAGGGTCGTTTTGCACAATACAAACATTGCTAAATGTTTTAAAAAATATTTTGTTTATATTTTTTGTATGACAGGGTGTCCACAAAAAATAGTGAAATATTTTTGTTTTTTTAAATTTAAGTATAATAATATGGTTGGATCCCTTAATCACCAGAGTCACAGAGGCACCATTTTCTGTGGTGTGTCTTGGACAAGTAAAGCCTGGTGGTGCTCATCCCTCTCCAGGCCCCCCCAGACTCGACCCGGTGATTTTTCACATCTTAGGAAAATGTGCTGCACTATGGAAATACATACTACAAATGTAATATACTTAAAGAAATTTACGATGAATTAATATAATTTGATACATAGTATTTGCATTGCCATGTTGACATTTTATTCTTTTTATCAATTGAGTGTTTTTTTTTTTCCTTACCCTTGCTCCCATTTATTTTTAGATGGTCATCCCGCTTCCGGCATAATTAGTTTTTAACAATAATACTCATCTTGTTTTTCTTTTTTTATTTACACCCCCAAAAGCTTATCTCATGTATGACTTCATCCAAGCAACCGAAAATTGTTAAGGTTCTTAGTTGAAGAGCTGTGCTTGGGAATAACCTCCACAAGGACGCGGCGGTCGCCAGGCCGACAAAGATTAATGACCGAGAAAGTCTTGACTCACACCGAGGCTGAGAGAACCTCAAGATGTTGTACTGCTATTGCACGATCAACAATGGAGAAAATCTTCCAAATCTAGGATATAAGACTACATTTTGGAAAACTAAACTCAATGCAAACCTCTCACACGCTATATATATATATATATATATATATATATATATATATATATATATATATATATATATATATATATATCCATCCATCAATTATCTGCACTGCGCATCCTCACTAGGGTCGCAGGGGGTGCTGGAGTCCATTCCCCTGCTATCTTCAGCCAGTGGGCAGGGGACACCCTGAATTGATTGCCAGCCAGTTGTAGGGCACTCATAGACACACAACTCACTCAACTCAGCCTAGGGACAATTTGGACATGACAATTAACCAGAAATGCATGATTTTTGAATGTGGAATGGAACCCACGCAAGCACGGGGAGTATATGCAAACCCCGCACAGGGAGGCCCGTAGCTGGATTTTAACCCTCGACTAACCACTCAGCCACCATGTCGTGTGTATTATATATATATATATATATATATATATATATATATATATATATATATATATATATATATATATATATATATATATATATATATATATATATATACATATATATATATATATATATATATACATATATATATATATATATATATATATATATATATATATATATATATACATATATATATATATATATATATATACATATATATATATATATATATATATATATATATATATATATATATATATATATATATATATATATATATATATATATATATATATATATATATATATGCAAACTACGCTATAACGCTATACAAGGGATTATGGTAGGTAAGGTAGGTAGGTTGATAGGTAATACAATATGTGATATACTTTAAATAGTATCTCAAATTTATTATTCTCCGGAATAATAGTGTTATCTTTTGCACCTGATTTCTTATCTGCACCGCTTATCCTCAGTAGGGTCGCGGGGGTGCTGTAGCCCATCCCAGCCGTGGACAGGGGACACCCTGAACTGGTTGCCAGCCAGTCGCAGGGAACACAGAGACGGACAACCATTCATTCGTTAATTTACACCTAGGTACAATTAATTTAATTTAATTGACCTATTTGAATAGGTCAATTAACCTGACATGCATGTTTTGGGAATGTGGGAGGGAACCAGAGTGCCCGGAGGAAACCCACCCAAGTACAGGGAGAACATGCAAACTCCACATATGAAGGTTCGATTCATGACCTCAGAACTGTGCCACGGACGCGCTAACCACTCAGCAAACATGCAAACTCCACACGGGGAGGTTGCAGTAGCTGGACTTGAACCCTAACCACACATCTGCTGTGCCGCCAAAAGTGGCAATATGAATAAAAAACTAACAAAGTTTCATTGTTTTCCAACTCAACGCCTACCAGAGTAAAAATATTGATCCTGCCAACAATACCCTCGCCTTCGACCTCCGAATAACCCCGCGGCCCTTGTGTCTCCAGAGGCTTCTCTTCAACTTCTCAAGGTGACCTGTTAGAGGTGAGCCTCTCGAGACGGATTCCTAACACGAAAGTTAAAGCTGATTTACTGGAGACGATTTCGGGTTCCACTTCATCTACTGTCCCTGTGTATGTGTCCTCCATCACTCCCGTGTCATGACAAATGCTGGGCCCACGGAGCAGCCCAGGGAAAAGTGCCGGGAAATGCACTTTCTCCCTTGGCTTTTTATCGTTCTATTTCATCACGGAAATCACCTCGTTTATTGTGAGCTCTTCGCCATTCGTCTCTTATATTCAGTGGCAAAGCCCATTTTCTGTGTGCGAGAGTGTGTATGCATATGTTGAATTCAAAGGAAGCTAAGAAATGCCGGAAAGAGTAATGAGCTACTCTGGCAACCTTCACTTGCTGGGTTTCCATTAACCCATTGAATTGAATTTTCAAGAGTTTTAAAGATGAATTGAAAAAGAAACGCAAGCCGGAAATTAGCGCATGAATAAGAATAAAATAATTAAAAAAAAAAACTAAAATAAAATAAAAAAAAATATATATATATATATTTATATATATATATATATATATATATATATATATATATATATATATACATATATATGCTTGGAGGGTATGGCAGTGTCAGAATTGGTGAATTTTGACTATGCAAACAGGTTTTAGTCATTGATGAGGACACGATTCCTTTTTTTCTCTGGGGAATTTCTCGAAAATAATTTTGGTGATATCAAAAGCTTTTTCTACATGAAAACGATAATTTTTATTCAAATTTTGAAAACTTAGAAAAATGACTTAATAAAAAGTTGTGGTATGAATTAGATCATTTTTTCTCAAGTGTTGGGTGGGACCCAAAAGTTAGTCGAAAAAAATGCTAAAAAGAAAAAAAATGGAGGGTCAATTGCTCTCCTCAAGAGCAGATGGCAAAAATCCCCTGGTTGATTTCTTCGGCACCGTCCAAATAGTGTTTGAGAGGGACCATGTTTCATTTTGTTGTTATTTTGTCGGTTTTATTTCCTTCTCCTGCCCGTAATAATGGATCCCAAGAATGTTAGCGACAAGGGGAAACAAAATAGTGACAACAACAATTGAGGTAAAAAGAAGGACATGATTGCAAAATGCAAAAGTATTTTACAAAAATGCTATATTTTAGCTTTTCACTAGTATATTAAACGTTATGATCTATATAATCAAAAACATTTAGATACACATTCAACAAATATTTTGGGTACTATTTCTTGTATGCAATGCGTCTATATGCGAGATGATACAATTTTGGTTTTGCTGGTCATTTTGTTTTTTGAAAAAAAAAAAAAATATATATATATATATATATATATATATTTTACTTTCTCTGCTTTAAACTGCACAATACTTTCAATCGAGACATTTCTTTCTTGATTTGGGTCACAACGTGTCGTTAGGATGGAATGTTTGGTCCTGAAGTCAGACCATTTGAGTACCACTGATTCAGATCACACGCGTCAAACTCATGGCCCGCAGGCCAATTGTGGTCCGACACATCCTTTAATGAGGCTCGCGAGACAATGCTGAGAGAAGCACATGAGAAAAATTAGCCACAATGACACGTGGTTTTAAATATGTCTACTGGATGTCCCCAAATCTAAACACCGTTCCCAAAGCTGTATGTGCTGACTACCATTTATCAACCAGATAACATTGGGGAAACCTACCCTGGCATTATTTTACTTAAAAACCAGAGGAATGGTCTAGGACAATACAAAAATACATCTATTTCTGATGGACCATGGACTATGTTTTGAATTTATCGTTTTCTCCCATTGATTAGCTTCGCACCAAATAAACTCTTGTCACTCAGCTTGGTTGTCTGCATTTAACAAAACATATTAATTTATATCAATAACGTTTATTGATGCCCTTATTGCAGAAAAATAAATTAACACCCTTAAACCATTCATAAAGTAATAACATGTTTTTTAGGTAAATAAACAAGAACAAAAAAAACATCACAATTCCATCATTTTGCATTCTGGTCAAAGTTTTCTGTACGGTGTGAAGAATGTGTAAGTAGGTATTACAACACCATATTATTTCCACTGTTTTTATTTGGTATCGCTCCAAGGCTTGCACTGATGTTAAATGGAGAAGCAAAAACATGATAACCATGGAAACAAAACCTGCGATTATTAAGTTAATAAAGAAGGTACACGAATCATTACCCTTGCTTAACTGCATGGCCATAACCAAACAATGAGTGTGACTATTATTACAAATAAGGAGGCAATTTAAGCGAGGAAATATTTTAAGGGGATGAGGCATGGGCTAATTTCCTCTTTCCATCTACCTGCTACTCCACTTGATCAGCTCACATTACGTCACACAAAAGCTAAATACAATATATTTTTCCCTTACGTAGATACTTTTTTATAATGTTATATATTTGTATACACATTCGTACTTTTTTGTTACTTTAATGACTGTATCTGAGCTCAGCGGCTCTAGAACGCATTTAAGCTTGATATTATAGGCTTCTATCCCCGCTTTATTGACATTTCCCCTTACCAGCCCCACCTCAGAATGGATCAATGTCGTATCACAGTGGTCTACTTTAATATATTTAGGTATTTCTGTTATTTCTCTGTGTCGGGGTTAGAGAACGGAGTACCGAAGCACATTTTATGTTTTGCTATAACTACCGTAGCTGTATTCCTGGCAAACAAACCTATACTCTGAGACTGCATTTCAATATTACATTATGTTTTGATCTTGCTCCCTCCATCTAATAAATGTTTAAACACTGTATACTGCAAGTGTATCTTTTCTATGCTAATCTGCAAAAGAAAACGTCTCATATCCTTCTGCTGATTATCGTTTCCTACCGCTTCCCTTCCACAAAAAGCTCGAACCGTGAGGCCGGGGAAGATGCTCAGGCGTACTAATAATATAAATAATTGAAAACTAACTCTATGGCGGTCTAAAATGTATTCCGTGTGCTTGGAACGTCAGCGCAGCTCAGGAGAAGAGCGACGGGGTTCTTGAACTAATGTAACATGACAGCGTTCACCTCAGATGATAGAGAGTGGAAGAAAACTATCAAAATGCTTATAAATATCTTATGGAGCTACTGAAGAGAAACGTGGTAGGGGGAGGGCACAGGACGGAGGGAGCAACTGTCAGATGTGAATCGACTCTGCGGTTGGCTGAAATGATGTTAACGTGTTTGTGAGCATGTGCAATGCTCAGCGTGTGCTTTTGCAAAATCGTGGAGGAACAGAATGCCACTGGACTGATAGGAATATAAATGCTAAGAGGGAGTGGATCGAGCCAAACAGCCATATTATAGATACTGACTGAGCACTTGGATTGGAACAACACTTTTAAGATCGATACTGTCTTCCTATTTTAATAATCACTAAAAACAATGTTAGAAAGATTATACAAATAGTTTACCTTTAAAATTGTGTTTACACTTTATTTGCACGAATGATTTTATTTGCAAAATAAGGTGCAATGAAAGGTACTGTATATTCCAGACACCACATTAGAAGCATCTTTAAGTGAAAGATTTTCTTATACAGTATATATTGAAGGATTCTATACATTTGACTATAAGGGATTTTGTACGATCAAATACAAATTACATTTAATGCAAAAGATATTCACTGGCCTGTGGGGCAGGTTGTTGCAACCTTGTGAAGAATGATGTTTACAGAAACAACGGGAACTGGGACAAGAGCTGATAAGAAAATCAGCAGATCCGACGACAAAGGGGGCCCTGATGACGGGGGACGGCAGGCGATGTTTGGAGAACTAAGCCCTAAAGACGTGGAAACGCTCTGGGATGTTTTGACCATTTCAGACATTGAGGCGAGGGGGCGTTGCTGGCCCGCCTATGGGAGGAGCCGGCACATCAGCTAGCGGAGAGGCGTGGTCCGGGGGAACTTGAGGAGATCGGAAAAGATCAAGGGAGAATCAAGAATGTGGGCTCGCTGAAGACTTGAGCGACACTAATTCGATGGAGTTTACTTAGTGAATTTGTTTAAGAAATTAAATCTGCCCCCGTGTGGAAATGCTGGTCTCTTGTCTGTCTTTTCATAAAAGGAAATGAGCGCACATCACCTGATCTAAAACCTACACGAGGTTTTAGATCAGGTGGTTTTGGTAAACAATACATTTTTATAGTTTATTTCTATAAAATATGGCAAAAATCTAACGATTTATATATATATATATATATATATATATATATATATATATATATATATATATATATATATATATACAGTGCATCCGGAAAGTATTCACAGCGCTTCACTTTTTCCACATTTTGTTATGTTACAGCCTCATTCCAAATTGTGTTAATTTAATCTCTTATCTCAAAATTCTACACAAAATACTCCAGTATGACAATGTGAAAAAGTTTTTTTTTTACTTTTTTTGAATTTCTAAAAATAGAAAACTAAGAAATCACATTTACATAAGTATTCACAGCCTTTGCCATGAAGCTCAAAATTGAGCTCAGGTGCATCTTTTTTCCACTGATCATCCTTGAGATCTTTCTACAGCTTAACTGGAGTCCACCTGCAGTAAATTCAGTTGATTGGACATGATTTGTAAAGGCACACACCTGTCTATATAAAGTCCCACAGTTGAGTGTGCATGTCAGAGCACAAACACCAAGCATGAAGTCAAAAGAACTGTCTGTAGATCTGCGAGACAGGATTGTCTTGAGGCACAAATCTGGGGAAGGATACAGAAAAATGTCTGCTGCTTTGAAGGTCCCAATGAGCACAGTGGCCTCCATTATTCGTAAATGGAAGAGATTTGGAACCACCAGGACTCTTCCTAGAGCTGGCCGGCCTTCTAAACTGAGCGATCGAGAAAGAAGGGGCTTAGTCAGGGAGGTGACCAAGAGCCCGATGGTCACTCTGTCAGAGCTCCAGCGTTCCTCTGTGGAGAGAGGAGAGCCTTCCAGAAGGACAACCATCTCTGCAGCAATCCACCAATCAGGCCTGTATGGTAGAGTGGCCAGACGAAAGCCACTCCTTAGTAAAAGGAACATTGAAGCCCGTCTGGAATTTGCCAAAAAGCACCTGAATGACTCTCAGACCATGAGAAACAAAATTATCTGGTCTGATGAGACAAAGATTGAACTCTTTGGTGTGAATGCCAGGCGCCATGTTTGGAGGAAACCAGGCACCGCCCATCCCTACAGTGAAGCATGGTGGTGGCAGCATCAGGCTGTGGGGATGTTTTTCAGCAGCAGGAACTGGCAGACTAGTCAGGATAGAAGGAAAAATGAATGCAGCAATATATAGAGATATCCTGGATGAAAACCTGCTCCAGAGCGCTCTTGACCTCAGGCTGGGGCGAAGGTTCATTTTTCAGCAGGACAACGACCCAAAGCACACAGCCAAGATCTCAAAAGATTGGCTTCAGAACCACTCTGTGAATGTCCTGGAGTGGCCCAGCCAGGGTCCAGACTTGAATCCCATAGAACATCTCTGGAGAGATCTGAAAATGGCTGTGCACAAACGCCTCCCATCCAACCTGATTGAGCTTGAGACTTATTGCAAAGAAGAATGGGCAAAACTGCCTAAAGATAGGTGTGCTAAACTTGTGGGATCATATTCAAAAAGACTTGAGGCTGTATTTGCTGCCAAAGGTGGATCAACAAAGTATTAAGCAAAGCCTGTGAATACTGTGTGTAAATGTGATTTCTTAGTTTTCTATTTTTAATAAATTCCAAAAAAGGAAAAAAAAAATTCACATTGTCATAATGCAGTATTTTGTGTAGAATTTTGAGATAAAAGATTAAATTAATACAATTTGGAATGAGGCTGTAACATAACAAAATGTGGAAAAAGTGAAGCGCTGTGAATACTTTCCGGATGCACTGTATATATATGTATAAAGTGCATGAGATTAAAACAAAAGATAAAAATAAAACGTACTTTATAGAAGATCAATATAAGGGAAATCTGGTTTCTCAACAACAACAAAAATCATTTGTAAAAGGTTCCCTGATGTAGAAGCATTATGCTCTATAAAGGCGGACTAGAATACAAGACATACTTTCGAATCTCTTGGGGTTTTGGGGGGGCGCTTCATAGTCTAGAAATTACGGTATTGTAGTTGTCTTGTTGACATCATGATATAGAATTTTTATGCTGCTCTTTTGGTTTGATTCTGTTGACTAATGACTTTTTGCGCAACAGTTGTAGTTGAAGTATTTTATAATGTTAAAGGTTTTTAGATTGTATCATTTACACTATTTGATCTCGGGCTTTATTTTAAAATACTGTGCAGTGGAAAGTATTCTAGTCGTAATGTGTACTTTTCTATAGTTGTATTTGTAACATTGCTGCTTTTTTCTCTCTTGACTTTTTTTCTGTAACCGTTACAAATATACTATATATATATATATATATATATATATATATATATATATATATATATATATATATATATATATATATATATATATATATATATATATATATATATATATATATATATATATATATTAATTTATTATAATGAAAGAACTTGTATTGTAGTTATTAAATAAAAACTAGAAAACTAAATTATTCGGCTAATATTATCTAAGTAAAAACTGGGGTATCAATTATTCATTGATCAAGATTTTTAGCAAAAAAAAGTATCGGTATCAGAATGGTATCCATCGATACTACATTGTATTTACTTGGACCCGATCAAAACGAAAAATCCCAGTATCGGCCACCCTTAATAAATGCATCACCAATACCTATAAGGTTTAGAGTTCAACACTTCAACACACCACAGCTGACCGCGGATCACGTTTTTTTTCCCTGTGCAGGCTGAAGATACGAGCACAACGGCGCTTGCGGATAAACACTTCACCCTTGAGTGTTCTACAGCCAAATTCCGACAGCCGGCTCAAACTCCTGTAAATGGGGGCGTGAAGGAAGGTAATACGAATGAAATATTGCAGTGTATCAACTGACCTCCAATGAGGCCAACTTCGCCTTACTTGGAAGTAAACTGTTATTAGCCCAGCAGTGTTTACATACATATGTACATACATATATATATGTATATATAATTTGACTTTACAGCGCACCTGATCATAAGCCGCACCCAGTACATTTTTAAAGGGAAAAACTTTGATTATACGCCACATATGATTCAAAAGACTTCCTGCTGTTTTTGCCATGTATTTGGCCACATCAATCTTCCCATCAGTTGAAACAATCTTCTCAGTCCCTGCTGAAGAAAAGTGACCCCATGCTGCCACCATCAAGTTTGACAGTGGGAATGGTGTTTTCAGGATGATGTGCAGTTTTTTCTCACGCCAGACATCATGCTTTGCATTTAGCCCCAAAAGTCCAACGTTGGTCCCATCTGAACAAAACACTTGTTCCACTTGTTATTTGTGTCTCCCATGTGGCTTCTTGCAAACGCCAAACAGGCCTTTTATGGTGTTCTTACAAAAAAGGACTTTATTCTTGCCACTCTTCCATGAAGGGCAGATGTATGCAGATCACGATTTATAGTCTTATGTACATATTGTCCCAACCTCAGCGGTTATGCCTGCAGGTCATCTGATGTGAGCATGGACTCCTAATGCCCCAGATAAGCCGTTAAGTGCCTTGCATGGCTGACTGTGCTAGCGGTGTGTAAGTGTGTGAAAGTGTGAAGTACATTGTAAAGCACTTTGGTAGGTCTTCAGTGACTGGTTAAAATGCAGTCCATTTACAATCTATCATTTGTCTGGGCCGGATGTTTAGACGGACAGCCCGGTTTTGGTAGGTTTGAAGTGATTTTATGCTCTCCATTTTGATATAATTGCTCGCACAGTGCTCCGGGAGATGTGTATATGTAGCGAAATCTCATTGTATCCCATTACCGCTTTGACATTTTTTACAACTTTATTCTGGACCTTCCTGGTGTGTTCTTTAGTCTTCATAATTATATCATCATGCTATTATAATGCGAATAATGCTGTCTGTTCTGATAGATTTAAACTGAGACTCAATTACACTTTGTCATTGTTAGTAATTTAGGTCAACAATGGATCTTTTAGAAGTCATCAAGAAACATCAAGAGGGGGCCAATGTTTTTGCATCACCTACTTTTCAGTTTTTTTTCCGTTTTAAATATAATATAAAATGTTGAAATGATTTGGTTCTACTTCATGGTTGTGTCTCACATACTTTTGATTCTTAGAAAGTATTTTCTTTTTTTTATATACAGTATAAGTTTAAAGTCTGAAAGGTGGCAATATGGAAAAAAGTTCTTTGTGAGCCAAATGTTTCATTAGGACTTGTAAGTAACTCCTACTACAGACACTCCCCTACTTACAACTATTCGACTTACGAAAAACGGTAGATACGAACATTTTTTTCGGGATGTCGAAAAATTATCTGGACATTGTTCTAAGTTAGATTTCGTATTGTGTGGACAGTACTGTAGTGCTTCTTTCCACCACTACCGGTGTGTGGCACTGTGAGAGGTCACCCAGCATCCAGCCCGAAGAAGAAATCCAGCTTCCTCTTCCTAGTTTGTGTGTTATCATTCTATACTGTATCTCCAGCGCACTTAGAACGTTGACATTTTTATTGTTTAATATCTCGTGCATCCATTGAATGCGGTTGGTGTAAAATGTGAAGAAGAGGCGAGCCGTTTCTTTTGAAATGAAAGTGAAATAAGAAAGCTCGATGCTGCTTAGAAAATGGTTAGATTGCTTTTTTTTGGCCACTTTTTACCACAGAGGAGGAAATCGCCTAACCCTTGAAACTCATCTCCCAAAATTAAGTTAAACTTAGCTTTATCTATCTTTATAGAGCATATTATTATACGAAATGTTTACTTTTTAGTACAAAACAATACAGGTTACTTATACAAACATTAAGCATACATTTCATACAAACTATAGCACTGAAGCAACTTACGAACAAATTCAACTTATGAACAATAGTTCATAAGTCGGGCAGTGTTTGTATATAGTATTTTAATGTTTAATATGTATATACTATTATTACTATACTATTTATACCTAATGCATCGGGGATTTGGCACCCACTGGCTAGTTACCTTACGTTTTTATCCATCGCCATACAACCATTTTACCTTCCAATCCTCTAGGTCTGAACGGATTCATGTCATGTCCCTGGTGTTTACTGTAAAGGAATTTCAGATATGACAATGACGATGCTAACGTGACGCAGTCTCATTCCTAAGCGACAGAAATTACAAAGCCAAAGAAACAGCGGGAGACGCCGCACGTTAGAAAAACAACCGAGCAAAAGTGGGACAAAAAGCTTGGCCAACAAACAGAGCAACATGTCATTAATAACTCAACAAAAGGCTGAAAAACATGCAAGATACTGTAGCGGCACTTAGGGAATGACAAGAGAGCAAATCTAATTGATTTGTGGTTAAAGTGAAGCGCTGCATCACTGCCAGTTGTGCTCGGTTTTACGTGAATTATTAACTGCCATTTATGTGACTTTCACATTGGTCCTAATGAAGCTAGCTAAGCATGTCTCGCGCAAGGTGAATGCTAAGTGGTTGAACGGCAGCAGAATCACAATGAGAGCGTGAAAAGCTAAAGTCAGGGTTCGTACACCTTTCTCATGGCCAAATTTAGTATAAGCTAATTTTCCAAATTATCCAGTACCATTCAAATAAGAAATTGCCAGTGAATAATGTATTTTTCAAAACCACACATATATTTGCGGTTCACATATGCAATTTTTAATCTTACGTGTGCATTTATCATCAATCCATCAGGTATCTGCACCACTTATCCTCAGTAGGGTCGCGGGGATGCTGGAGCCCATCCCAGCCGTCCTTGGGCAGGGGGCAGGGGACACCCTGAACTGCTTGCAAGGCATACAGAGACAGACAACTCACTTGCTCTTTCACACCTAGGGACAATTTTGACCAGCCAAATAACCTGACATGCATGTTTTTTGGAATGTGGGAGGTAACCGGAGTGCTGGGGAGAACATGCAAACTCCACACAGGAAGGCTGGTAGCGGGATTTGAACCCATGACCTCAGAACTCTGACGCAGATCCGCTAACCACCCAACTGCGGTGCTGCCTGTATTTATTAAGACATATACATTTAGATATTGATCACATTGCGAATATATTTGTGGAGCTGAACAATAGGTCTAAATATTTTTGAGACAAATCTTTACCCATGTAGGTGATGGGTAAGATAATGTGTAGCTTACATTTTCAGTTTCAGGAAGTTACTCCCACAACATTATTTTACTGGGAAAGGATGCTTTAATATTTTGCATGGACCATAATAAATGGCAATAATTAATACGTAATCCTTGCACTAACAAATTTGCACTTTTCCTTTTGGATGCGACCCTCAAGGCGAGATGATACTTTATAGGCCAATGCCATATAAAATAATGCCAGGTACAGTTAATCACGAGGGAAGAGCAAAGCAAAGGCACCAGAAAGCAGTGTCGGCATAATTTTTAAGAACACTTGTTGAGAAACAAGAAAACCGATTCAAACATTTAGAAGGACTATGCCCAAAATTTAAGAACTTTTCAATCCTTGAAAACACAACATTACAATTCAAGCAATTTCAAGGATTTCAAGCAACTGTACAAACCCTGTATTTTTTTTTATTTTGATGCATGACTACAAACATCTCAGATAATCTAGAGCAGGGTTTGCATTCCCAGAATAACCCATGATAGCTACAATAATTTAAGGAGAACCTGTAGGAGCCAAAATGTTTGTTTATCATTGATTGTTTTTTTTCCCTCATCCATAATGTGGCGCAGGTTAATATTTAGGTATGTAAAGGCAGGAACGCCTTGGTAGTTTGACGGGTATTCTACCCAGAAGGGCAAAGGGTTTTGACCACAAAGCAGGTCTGTTTATTGTAATCGGTGTATTTTAACTAAATAAGTTAAATCAATAGGATCACTTTTCTTTAATTTCAGGACCGTTGTGACTTGTTAAATTAGATCACGATAAAATCCACAAAGTAAGGGACTTCAGGTAATAACTAGAGTGTCTGCCTAGCTCGATCTGGCGTCAGGAAACTTCAGTAGTTCAGCGTTAGACAGAACTCTTGACAAAACCTTTTTTTATATAATTACAGTGGACCCCCAGGATATGGCTACCCCACCTTACAAATGTTGACAATATCTGTGTATCTGTGTATTAGTTGCCCTCGTGTAGGTTTTAGATCAGGTGATGGTGTCATAATAGTCTGTGGTTTGCAATAATCTGTGGTCTGTGCAGCCCTTTGAGACTCGTTGTGATTAAGGGCTATACAAATAAACATGACTTGACTATTTAATACAGTTTCCCCACAATACCAAATCAGCAAAAATATTTTGAATGCCCAAAGATGTTGCAGTATTTGCGTTGCATGTCTGCAGAATTCCATGTCCATGATCGCTGTCTGCTATTGGTTGACGTCAAATAAAATGCCGGGCTGCTATCGGTTTGTTTTTTAATATCATGAAAATGCTGATGTGTTATTGGCTTAACTACATCTCCCTTTTAGTTCACTTCAGATTATTGACCTTGCGAGTTTGCGATAGAATACTATATGTTTTTTGTACTGTATTTATTCACATTTTTAAGGCCTTAATTGAGAAGCAAAAACACGTCAACCACGGAAACGGGGCTTGCTGATCCCCTCACTAAGTTGCATGGCTCTAACAAATCGACAATCAGAACTATTATTTAAGATAAAATCAAAGCAAAAAATATTCTATGGCAAGTGGAAGTTTTAAAATCAGGTTCATAGTTAATCCTTTATTGCCATCTTCTCCTCCCCCCTGCAACCGCCTGCTACTCCACTCGACCACCTCAGTATCGAAATATGTCATGATTTTATAATTTCGTCATCTATAACTCCTGCATTTATTTATTCGTAGTTATGTAACTTTTTTTTCAGTTGATTATACGAGTTTTTTTGTTGCCAGAAAAAGGCTTTGAGCCTTATTATATCAGTACTTGTTATAACTGGTTTGGACAAAGGCACATATACTTTTGGTTTTATTTAGTGAGAAATGCATTGTTTTCATTTTCGTTTTGGCTCAGGCGCCGTCCTTCGTTTTAGTATATTGTGCCTCCAAATAATCTGAGAATAAAACTTTCAAGGGAACTTCTCATCGCCTCAGCGTTTATTTTGATAGGCTATATTTTCGCTACCTGGAATCAAAAAAACACATGAAAAAAGAAAGAGACAATTTAACACATGAAATAATGTAATACTTCTTTTCCAGGCAGAAGTGGCCCTAAGCATTATCATTTCAGTACTTGCTATAACTGATTGAGACAAAAGCTTATGGTATAAGTACTTTTGGTTTTATATAATGAGCAATTCCCTCTTTTGTGTTCTGTTTGGTAGTGGCCAAAAAAAAATTGGGGAATGAATTGCCTATTGACCTAGATGTTATTTTGATAGCCAATCCTCTTGCTATCCAGAATTAAATGAACATGCGGAAAAAAATACGATTTACAACATGATGTAATGTTATATATATTTTATAGCCAGAAGTGGCCTTGAGCATTATCTTATCAGTACGTGATATAACTGGTTTGGACAAAGGCTTATTGTACATGTACTTTGGGTTTTGTTAGTGAGAATTTTCACCTTTTAGTTTTGATTCTGCTCTGGCACGTCCCTCTGATAGTAAATTGTGCCCAGAATATTCTCTGAATAAAACCTTGAGGGAACTGGTCATTGTCTCAGCCTTTATTTTGACAACCTAGCTTCCGAGGACCCCAAATAAACAAACGAGTGGAAGAACACGATTTACAACACGAGCTAAGACACAAAGATTCGTGGTAGATAGTAAAATATTTATGTGAAGAAAAAAACAAAAGCATAAATGTTTCAGATGCTTTTACCTACTATGTATCATAAATAGCTTCCAGGAGGAGTATGATGACTAACACTTAAGGTAATGTGGAAAAAAATTCCAATCAATCTTTGATATCCTCTGCAGAGCCGTGGGAGATCATAACATGGCTCATAAAAAGCATTTTTTGCAGCGGCTACGTAACGTCACGCTGAATAATTTGCCTTGTCATCTTAGTGGCTGCAATCCCTTTGAGGCTAAATTCACGCAACGCATCAGCAAGTATGCAAATGGGATACAGAAACGCTCCACTTATGTAACATTTTAAAAAATTTAAATACAAATTCAGGAAGTCACAGCAGATGATTTTGCAGTGTTTGGCAGATTTTGCCTTATTTATATACAAAGGGGGTGTAGGAGAAGGTTTCCAGTTAAAGAGGATTTATTTATTATTGAGCATTCCATGGGGGAATTATAATAACCTAGGTCGGGTTAAAAAAATGTATGATGTTCTTTGGTTAATTTACACTCCTTTCCAGAAAATTGCTGAACATTTAACTTATTGTATTTTTCCAGCAACAAAGGTGGAATACAGAAGACCCCAGGTGGGCTATATTTGTGGGAAAGAAGACCTTAGTTTGGATTAATACAAATGTTATAGTTTTTAATGCCCTGGCAATGCTGTGTTAACAATACAAATGATATAGAAACATTGACAGATAAATCATTATTGATACATTTGATCTAAAATTTAATCATTATTTTTAAGTTTTTGTTTTTTCTTTAACAACAATAAAAAATGTTGGAAGGGCAGTTAAAAACTTAGAATAATCATTAATGAATCAAACAAAATCTGTTAAATAATGATTTGATATGGCAAATCATTTGTTCATTTTGCATATTGTTTTTGTTACAGTAAAAAACAAAAAAACACATTCAATAATGGGAAAATAATGGATTTATTTTTTATTTAGTTGCCTTATTTTATCATACACTTTATTTTGGTGTTTTTATTTATTTTGCAATGATATACATACCCGGCGGCGCAGTGGTTAGCGCGTGTGCGGCACAGTTCTGAGGTCATGAGATCAAACCTCCTGTGTGGAGTTTACACGTTCTCCCCGTGCTGACGTGGGTTTCCTCCCACATTCCAAAAACATTCATGTTAGGTTAATTGTCATGTTCAAATTGTCCCTAGGCTGAGTTGAATGAGTTGTGTGTCCCTGTGTGCCCTGCAACTGGCTGGCAACCAGTTCAGGGTGTCCCCTGCCCACTGCCCGAAGATAGCTGGGATGGGCTCTAGCACCCCCGCGACCCTACTGAGAATACGCGGTGCTGATAATCGTTCAGTTTAAGTACTACTTGTCTTGAGTTAAAGTAAAAATATATACATAAAGAAGACAGAACAACAAGTGTTTATTATTTTCTATGAGAAATTATCTTTCTATATTTTCAAACATGTTCATTATTTTTGTTTTAGAAATTCAGGATATAAGCAATACCTCAAATAAAGGTTTTAAGAAAATAATAATAAAAAACAATCAATGTAATCAGTAAAATTATTGTCTGATATGGCGGATCGTTAAGTCATTTTTTTTAGGGTTTTTTTGTGCTAAAAGTAAAAGAAAAAAACATTAGAAGCAAGGGAAAATATTTTTTTACTGCTTTTTAAATGTAATCACTTTCTTTTCTTATTTATTATCCTAAAAGTTTCTTTAACAATGAGAAGAAAAAAATATAGCTGAAATTAGAGTTATAATCAGGGTTGGGGAGTGGCAGCTTTATTAAAACTACATTTACATCTACATTATGAGCCAATAGACTTATTGTATTTAATGAAAATGTCAATCACTGACAAGAGAAAGACGGAGAATGATTAGGTGCACACACACATCGTAGTAAGTATGTACAGAATTCATCTAACACTGCATGTTTGACACAATACGTAGCAGGTTTTCTTTTTTTATGTATTTTTTTTCTTCCTTCAATGTAGCACTCTTTTAATGAATTGGTGCGAGCCTGCCGTTTCATGTCGGCAGCGGAGTTGCGTGCTAGCCATCCGTTCAGGAACATTTAGTAAAAATGATTGCTTTTTATTTTTTTGTATTTTGCAGTCAATTGGTGTTCAAAATAAGAATATGATTTGAGGATTGCTATATTGTGAGAATGTTTTATTAAGCCTAGTCTGTATGAAAATTGCTACGATATTTAGATCCAATACCAGTTTGTTGAAAATTTAGAAAGTGAACCCCTGGTGCGTTTAAAACATCATTTGGTTCTTAATGTGCTCCTGCTGTGACCTATAACAGAGTTTTCTTTTTGCTTCATAAACTATACTCAATGGTTAAAATTTGAGCACTTTTTTGTCGGACTACATGCAACTACCTGACCTTGGTTTCCTCTAATTATTTTTCAAGGTTACATTGGTCATTTATCTTAAACCAAATGTAGCAATTATATTTATTTTTGGTTTATTTAGTCATTTATTAACATATTTGGTATTGGAGTAAAGGTAATTAAAATTCATCAAGTTCTTAAAACATCGTAGTATTCAGATTACGTTACTGATAAAATTTTTAGCAACAGGTTCTTGGTAACTGCATCGGATTCAGTTTCGTAAATAACTGCCTTTGAGAGAATAAGGAAAAATAATAATAATAGATACATATTAATATATCACGTATTTTCTTATATTGCTAATGTGTTTCTACTTTTACAAACATTACAATAAAAATAATTATTTACATTTCATATTTCATCTATTTTCCATAATGTATTTTATATGTTACAATATTTTAATGTTTTTTGAATATCATAATCATAGTCATAATCATAAAAATAATACTGAAAATGTACAGTATGGCAATAATATTTTTTTCTGTGTATCATTCCCTTGGTAATGAAAAACAACTAATTTACCTAAATATGTGTAGTAAACAATATCAGAACAATCAACTAGTGCTCAATTCAAATAAAGATACAAAATTGTTTAAATTCAATCGATCTTAGAAATGATCATCAAAACTGTGCCCTAAAACTGTTATAGTAATGCCTTGTTATCCTAAAATATGTATTTAATTTTATTTCTATAAAAAAAAACATTACACTGCATACACTTTCGTATAAAATAAAATTTCCAAGTCTGGGATCTTGATCCTTTCGCTGATATTTTTCTTCAGGTCCTTTAACTACAGCCCAAGTCAAATATAATCTTATCTTTACAAGAAGACATACTTGTGATTCGGAAGGAAGCAGGTCCCAACGTGAGAAGACAGAGTAGGAGGTAATAGCTTTTGCAAGAAAAACGTGAGACGCATAAAAAAAGGGTCGATTAGCAAAAGTTAAGGCTGCAGGGAGAGTAGCAGATGCTGCCCACTTTTCTCACCGTGGTTTCGATCAGTTTCACCATACAGTAGACCCCCGGGATACAACATCAATTTGTTCTGAGCTGGGATCTCAAAGTGACATTTCTGCATAGTGGGGGGCACATTTCGAAAGCCTACAACACCAGGTAAAACAAAGTACTTGAATTGACCTTGATTATTGTGTTCTATTTTTTAAATTAAATGTAGATTATTGTTGATTGGATGGACTTTGATGATTTGATGATCTGATTGAATGGTTGTTTGAAAAATTAAGAATTTACTCAGTACTTGAATAGTTTTTTTCACCACGTACTTTTTTACTTTTACTGAAGTAATTAATTTGATGACTACTTATCACTTCCTCTCGAGTCGCATTATTCTGAAGTAAAAGTACTTTTACTTAAGAACTTTTTGGGCTACCTCACACACCTCTGGGATTTTCATAGTGCGTTGACACAAACCAATAGGCATTTTATGTGATAGCAATAGCAGACAGGCATCTTAGAGAGACAACTCCTCTTACGCAGAAAACTATTTGGGTATGCAAAAATATTTGTTCTAGATGTCGCAAAGTTTGAAAAATTCCGAACAGAAGGGCGGAAAAGGATTCTTATTTCACACTGTAAGGTAAAAACCTTTTAAAGGGGAGACGCCATATCCCAAGACTGGGACTATACTTCAGTTGGATTCAGTTTCTTCAAACAAATCATGGACGCCAATGAACAAAGAAAAGAAAAACAATATTCATCCCTTTGCATTTTTTTTCATCTCAGTCTTGCTATTAAAAAGTCATGCAAGTTTTAACAGTTGACCGTTTGCTGTCAGATATTTCCACGTCAGTTGGATGATAGGGAATGACACAGACTGTTTTCATTCCCCAACCTATTCATATTTAATTTGTGGAACCTGCTTTAGAAGCCGCACGCTGATTTGAATTGTCTCTATGAGAATCAAATGCTAGTGAGGCTAATTTTGCTTACAAACATTATCTAAATTCTCCCTGAATAGTCAATAAAATGCTATTTAAAGATTTTGGGAAATTTGGGAACATGTTCTATTCATTTCGTATAAAATACATCAACACTTTTGGGGGGGATAACAGTGTAATTCATATCTTCTTGAAATATTTTTTTTTATATTTCTTCTATTTGCAAGACAACTAGAATCATATATAATGAATATGCATAAGAGAGAAACAAACTGCCTCTATAAGGGATCTTGTCTGGGGTTGCTGCCAGTTATTATTGGCTGAGGAGATTGTTGAAAAAAATAATCATGATATATTTAGATACAGAAAATGTTAGGCTTTTTTATATTTTATTATTTTTCTGATCCATGTAAAAAAATCTTAAAATGTAAATAATGATTAGATTTTTTCCATATAAAATATTTTTGCTAATTCAAAGATGGGGTGTGTCTTTGGAGATGTCATTAAAAAGTTTCAAATAGAACATTTTCTCCATTAGGGAAATGTTAACAATGCCTAAATGAGTTCAATTAGCTTTTATTTTTATTTTTTTCACTGCTCCTATCTGATTTTATCTTACTTTCAGCATCGATGTTTTGGGACGCAACACTTTAGGTCAGGGTTTGGGAACATTTTTGACCCAAAGAGCAAAATAATTTTAGTTATTTTTGGGGGAAAAAGAGCCATACCAAATATTTTAAGACAAAATTCAGCAAAATCAAAAAAACCCCGCTATACAGATAAAAGCTGATTTGTCTGTAAACTGTAGATATAGACAAAACTGTGCCCTTTATATCCTCCTGACTACCCAAATCCCCCTCCAAAAATCAAAAAAATAAGTTTATTGGAGCGCATCTAGTAAAAGCATGTACTTAAAGAATGAGCTGACTGAACCCGCGATCATAACGTTAAGTCAGGCAATGGAGGCAGAGAGTAACAAAGTTTCAAATTCCGGACAGTGCTTTTAAGGATTGTTTTCCAGATCTTAGTAGAAAATGCTTACTAAAAATTAAAAAAAATATACTTTCTGAAAAATGCAATTATTTGGCTCGTTTTCTAGATTATTTTTTATTAGTACTGTTCGTAAAAACACAATAAAATGGGAAAAATGACTTAAGTCAAGTCAAGTCTAGTCATTTTATTTGTATAGCCCTTAATCACAAAGAGTCTCAAAGGGCTTCACAGGACTACGCAGACTATTTTTTCAGACTATTATTACAACATCCCCTGATCTGGAACCAACATGAGGGCAAGGAAAAACTCAAAAAACCTCAACATGAGGAAAATGAAGAAACCTTGAGAAGGGACCGGACCGCACATGAAAAAACATCAGAAAAAAATATTTGTTGATAGAGTATGATTTATTCTTATGATAATTAAAATGATAATAAGCTTGTGTTGCTGAAAATGAGAGAAAGGTGTACGTGTCGTCATTGTATTGAATACATTCGAGCGTGCATACTATTGTGTCAATGAACCTGGGGTTTCTGCTTGCTTAGATTTTCTAAGTCAAATTTTTTCCGAACAAAAACTGCAAGACGCGTGTACACACAAAATAAACATGACCTGTAAGTCATGAGGGTTCGTAGAATGGAGAAGGATTACTTATAATCACCAAATATATATTTTTGGTAACATTTTAAACAAATTGCAACATCTTCTGACAATGCACCAACTGGGTAAGCTATCTAAAACGAAAGCAATCCCGCTTTAAACTGCCGTCTCATTGAAGTTGTACACATTGGAACCGCCGGATGACAGCCCTGCATTTGATTCTCTTTCTGATAACTTCGCCGGTTGCAGGTTCACCGACCGAGCGGCCATTTTGTTAAGTTGATTACGTTTGCTCTGTGAACAGATAAGAGACAGTTTACCTTTTGTCAATCACGAGCTCAGATGTTATTTAGGATTGCTTCAAACGTCGTTTTTGGAAGCGTTTTCAAAGCGGCTGGCTGTTGTTCACGGAGTTATGTATGTTGTATTTACAGCATGGTCCTTTTTCTTTTTCCCGTTTTTTTTTTTTTCCACAAACCAATTTTCCCGTTTCGGGTATCTCATGACACATCTAGCATAAAAAGATGACAAAAGATGGAAAAATCGACCAAATGGAGGCTTTACAGGTACAGTGTGTATTACTTAGCACATTCTAGAGGTAGGAAAGAAGATTTGCTAGAAAAATAACATTGATTTAATAAAAGGGCAAAATATCTATCTATCCATCTATCTATCTATCTACCTCAAGAGGGGTGACCGACAGCTAGACAAACACATACAATAACAAAGAAAATAAAATAAAAAGAAAATAAAAAAGGGAATAAAATAGCAAAAAAAAAAAAAAAAAAAATATATATATATATATATATATATATATATATATATATATATATATATATATATATATATATATATATATATATATATATATATATATATATATATATGGGCCAAAGTTTTATATATATATATATATATATATATATATATATATATATATATATATATATATATATATATATGGGCCAAAGTTTTATATATATATATATATATATATATATATATATATATATATATATATATATATATATATATATATATATATATATATATATATATATATATAAGGGCCAAAGTCATTCTTAAAATTATAATATATGCTGAAATGCTCATTTATTTCTTTTTCTTTTTCAGAGGACAGGGATAAAAATGAAATAATTTCTTAGTTATATAATTAACTTCCGTCTGTCTCTCCCTAATATGCCCTGCAATGGAAGAAAACAAATCAACGCTTTAATCGAATAACAACATATTCTACCCGCTTGAATTCCTGCTAGCCGTTTCTCCTTGGGTTCAGAACTGACCAAGAAGCTGCCTGTGAAGGTCTGTGGGCGTCATTGCTATTCCCGCTGCCCGCTTTTGCTGTAAGCTGGCAAATAAAAACGAATGACCAATGAAAAAAAGAGCCGGAAGCGGGAAATATCAAGTTAGCAAAACACCCAGCAGTGAAAGAACCATTCTGCTGCATCATAAAACATCTCATGAAATAATATCATGCACAGGAGGAAGCAATAAAGTTGATTTGATGTTGTGATATTAGAGGTAAACTTGTAAATGCAAAGATAAAATAGAAAATACGGAGATAAAACAATAGATGACCAAGTCAAACTAAAGCAGCATAGAAATGAATGGATCATATTTTAGCTTAACCCACATCAGAAAGATATACGCACTTTCCGGCAGCGATAAACTGCAAAAAATAGGGCAAAATTGCAGTTTCGGTTCTGGCCGAAAGAAAAAAAATACAACAGAATAAGGTTTCCAAAAGAACAATGTTGACATGGCGTCATGTCTAAGGTGAGAAGAGCCATGTGAAGCTGGTCTTTACTCGGGGACGAGTCACTGCACAACAACAGCTTCTTTTTCATTTTGCACCCAAAAAGAAAGGCGATAGAGGATGCTATCAAAATGGGAGCTCTGTAAATTTTGTGTCAACGAGACATTTTCTCAAAAAATGCGTGTGTCCCTCTGCTTCCATGTTTTTGCCAGCAGGACTTTAGCTAATATTTACATGGCAACATTACAGGGCTACAGAACACGTATTATAAGTGAAACATTAAGTCCATTTGTTTCTGAATTCCATTGGCAGTGGCCAAGCTATTTGTGAAGATCCTTTAATTTACTATCTGTATTATTTGGTATATATGTGACCTGTTTGTTGTAACTATCGTAAATGACATTATCATCAATATATCAGTCCATTATACTTAAAAATAGGTACTGTAATCCATTCTACTTTGAGCTTCAGACTTCTCGGCCTAAGTGCATCGCAGGTTGAAAAATATTCCGCAATCCATTATCCCCGATCGCATATGCTGCAAGCAGGGGCTGGCAGAGTATATTTTTGTCAGGCGTCTCTGTCAACAAAATGTAAAGCTGCGATCCACTACTCCTCATCCTATATTTCTGCAAGTGGCAACCAGCAGAAAGCACTTTTTCGAGCAGTGTGCTGTTATGGCCTCCCTAAATTGACCCGCACAGTTGTGGCTGTGATTCATTATCCACGATTGATTATTGGGTTTTTTGTTTTTGTTCAGCTTGGAGTGCTAAAGAGTCCCATTGTGGCCTGCCAAAAATGAACTGCAATGTGTGTCATCGATTATCCCCAACTAACTATTGCTGAGCGCGGGGATTTGTTTCATGGTGTAGCGGCTCTTTTTTCTGCATAAAATGAAAAGCACCCATGCAGCCACAAACCATTGTCCCCACTATTTTGCATAGCAAAGATCGTGTCCCCCATTAACTGCAATACAAATATTACAGTACTTAAAAAATGGGAGCGCAAGATTGTGCAGTGTAACAGCTACAAGATTGGTTTTATTAGAAGTAGCTACTTTACTCAAGGTACAATCAACTTGCGTTGTAGATCTCTCTAAAGTTTGATTTCTTTTTTGTTGTTTGACAGGATTTGTTTAGAACCCTTAAGAATGTTTTGCTTGAAACCCTGGGAATTAGCATATAGCATCATGCCTGTCATTTTTCTTTTTTTGTGAGTCAGTGAAATAATTATAGAATTCGTTTTCGGAGCATTTCATTTCCTGTTTTGGCGCATCCTTAATATAAATATTAAAAACAATTTGCCTGAAGGTATCTAGACCAACTTAAAGTAACACTAAAAAACAGACAAAAGACAGATCTGGAACTCTGTGTTCCTTGGAAGAGGATTAACTGGAAATAAACATTTTTATCATAAGATACACCACTGCAAAAAGTAAGCCAAAATAGATTCTCCAAATAAAATTGCAGTTGTTGCACTTGGGGCCACAAAGTGTTGTGAGCTTTGGCCTTTTAAACTTTGAGCATCTCGTATTTTAGCTGCTAGCGCTGAGCAGATATTTTGGAAAGTCTTCGCACTGCCTCCACATTAGTCATCATAATGGAAGATTTTTTTTTTTTTTGCAGCTAGGGGAAAGGAGTAGCTTATTTTGAAAAAAACACAATATATAGGGGAAGTTGTTCAAGTTGTAATATTTAAGGACCAGGGGAAACAAAACCCTGGATAATGTGTACAGTGCATCAAAAATGAGTACAGAGCTGCCAAGTCAAGTCATGTTTATTTGTATAGACCAGTGGCTACCAAAGTGGGCTGTGAAAGGATCTGGGGGCGGTGAGCAAGAAGGGGGCAGTAGGGGGGTGGAAGTCCGAAGTCGAAGTAAGAAGTTTGAAAGTTTGTTTGATGATTTGTACACAAAACGACGACCAGCAAGAGGAGTCAGTGGACGACACATCAGAGGTGTTTGTTTGCATATGTCCCCAGGGGGTGCGCTAGGAATTAACTGGGGAGCCAAGGGGGTGCCAGCTTGCCAAAGTTTGGGAACCATTGGTATGGACCTTAATCACAAAGAGTCTCAAAGGGCTGCACAGATCACATCTTTTTGGAAACTACGGCCTATCATAACACCATCCCCTGATCTGAAACCTACATGAGGGCAAGGAAAAACTAAAAAATCTCAGCATAAGGAAAAAAAGAAACCTTGAGAAGGGACAGGAAAGAGGTAATCCCCCTTCCAGGATGACCAGGCTGCAATGGATGTTGCATTAACAAACAACTAAATTAAAGATAAAATAGGAAATAATTTAATTATAACATAAAATATATATGGTTTTCTGTATTTTGTGCTATATAAGGCGCACTGGGTTATAAGGCGCCCGGTTTGGCTTTTTTAAGCACATTTTACAGTCCGGAAAATGCCGTACTTATAGTGAGGGGAGAAAAAACTGCCAATGGGGTACCAATTTACTTTTTCTAGGGTTTTTTTTTTCTCGTTAAAGATCTAATTAAATAATAATTACGCTTAAGGCATTTGGCTCTTGACAGACCAAAATGACTTCTCGAGTCCCCCCCGCCACAGTGTGAAATACAGCCTAAATGGCAAGGAGCTAATGAGGAAGGTCCACGGAGCAATGATGACACAGTTATCACTCTGCGGACGTCACTCAACACCATTCACTGTCTCAGGAAGTGCCCTTGGCTTTCCAAACACTTTCCCGGTCTTCCCCCTAGACAAGAACTCAGATAATGGTGATTGATTTTGGTTCTTTCCCAAACAAAGTCGTCCCGCTGAGAAGTATTTGCGCTAACTTTGTGTTTCAATATCATTGGGGTCTTCTGCCTTCGAAAAACATATAGAGACTTTGTTAAAATGTAAAAAAAGAAAGTGCAGAACTTTTAAACGCTCATTGCAAATTCTCTATTGCTGTTGCTTTGGAAAATAATTGTATTATGAAACTGATTGTGATAACCCAAATGAAGATTTTTGTTTATGTTAGTCGGGTCAAGTGGAGTTTATTTTCATAGCCCTTAATCACAAGAAGTCTGTAAGGGCTGCACAGACTGCGGACTACTATCACACCATCCCCTGATCTAAAAGATACACGAGGGCAAGGAAAAACTCAAAAACCTCAGCATGAGAAAATGAAAAAATCTTGAGAAGGATTCACACTTAAAGCAAACTAATGGTAATATTAATACATAATAATAATAATAGATAATTATCCACATTTACAAAATGATGTACTCTTGTTTGAATTGTTGTTAGCATCTCTAAGCTTAGTTTAGAAGATATCTGTATCGTTAACCAGCTAACGGGACATTTTGTATTATTATTTGATTTTATTACTTTTCTGTTATTTTGCATATTTTTCAGTACTTTTAAAACATTTTTAATACTTTCAGTATGCTTTTATACTTTTGAATCCCTTTTACATTTTAGCTACAGTGGTGCCTCTACTTACAAATATTTCTGTATGTTTTTTCAGATTGCAAAATACCTGAACAGAGATAATTTTTCCTCTAGTTAAAAAGGCGTTTCAAGATACAAAGTTATAAATACAGTACAATATGTGCTGCTATTAGCCGTTTTCCGAAGGTAAACAAACTGGCAGTCGTTTAAAATCTGCCTGGTAACTCGGTGTGCATGTGTGTATCCCAGCATGCTCTTCGTGTCACTGTCATAGTTCAGACTTCAGAGACGAGAAGGAGGAGGATTTCTGGCAAGGTGGCAAGGAAGAGGAGGCAACCAATCAGCCCAAAGTAGAGATTTTAGCAATGTTCAATGATGTCTCGGAATTTGTGGAAAGCAATCCCCAGAAAAAGTGTTCACAAGTCGGTGGACCACTCATTATGATATTTACACATTTTGATTGTCACAAGCCGGCAAAAGCAGATGGTATTGGATCAGTTTTTTTCTAAAAATGCGAGACAAAAAAAGCAAAAGAATATTTTTATTATTTCCTTTATTCTTTTTTTTCCATCATGTGCTTTATTATTGAGCGGTAATCTAATTTTAACATGTATTTGTTTCACGTTGTGATGCTTTTTATTATTTATTAAAAAAAGATACTGTACTTTTGCTGGCTTGGAACGGATCAGTGCATTTCCATTCAGAATCCTTCTGTACTAATAATGTTTTCTGGTTATGAAGCTACTCCCAGAACAACCTAAATGCATACATAGAGGTACCACTTTTTTCTGTACTATATAATAGTTTTTTTTTTTGAGTGTTCTGTCATGCTTCTCAGATTCCAGTTGTTGACTGTTTTCAGTGTTTTGCTATTACATACTTATAGCACTTCTTTTCATACTTTTGTTTTTATACTTTTTTACATACTTTTTCCTAGTGTTTGTATGTTTTCCAGTTACCAGTACTTTCTGGTACTTTTCAATCATCTGTAATACTTTCTGAACTTTTTTAGATGTTTCCATTCCTTTGAACACTTTTTCGCCATTTCAGTCTTTAGTACTTTCTACTACTTTTCAATATTTTGTCCTATTATTATTTTTTTCATATTTCTTAGTACTCTCAATGCGTTTTGATAATTGTTGAACTTTTTAATACATTTCAGTACATGTTTCACTTTTAAACCCCTACGTTTTTTAGTGCTGTCCAGTACTTTAAAAACAAATAAAAAAATATGCTTCTTAGTGCTGTTCGTGCCTCCCACTAGTTTTATACGTTTTCCATACTTTCCAGCATCTTTTTGTACTTTTCGGTGTTTTTCGTTAGTTAATGTAAGTATTTCCTCTACTTTTCAATACTTTTACGATTATTTTTACTCAGAGTGGTGTTTTTACCATATGGCCCCTGAGTAAAAATGAATTTTGAACTAGATGAATGGATACATTAAAGTGACAAGTGAATAAAACAAGAAGTACCGTATTTTCCGCATTATAAGGCGCACCTAAAAGTCTTATTTTTTTTCAAAAGCTGACCATGCGCCTTATAATACAGTGCGTCTTATTTATGGCTCAACATTAAATCACAAGGTCTCGCAACTTACGCAACAGCCGCCGACTCGATTTTCCCCCGAACGTGGAGTAGTCCGCAGTGTATGCTAGGATTTATATACCGGCGTTTCATTGGCTAACCAATGTGTCAATCATCATTTGAATCGATCACTATTGGCTAAAGTTATTTGGAGCCTCGGATAGGCTAGAGGGCCGAAACAAACCCTGCAATTGGCCGAAAAAGATGTATCAATCATCCGTTGAATCGATCGCTATTGGCTGAAGTTATTCAGAGCCTCGGATTGGCTAGAGGGCCAAAACAAATCTTGCAATTGGCCGAAAAAGATGTGTCAATCATCCGTTAAATCGATCGCTATTGGCTGAAGTTATTTGGAGCCTCGGATTGGCTAGATGGCCAAAACAAACCCTGCAATTGGCCGAGTTTAGCAATGGCGTAGCAAGCTTGCTAAGCTTGCTAAAGTACACCATAAAGAAACATGTTCTATTAGTCTGTATTTGCAAATAATTTACTCTCCTGGATTTACTTCACTCACGGTTGTAAGAAGACCATGATTGCGTATCATTATTGAACGTGATAACTTAGGTGAGCTATGCGGCTTTATATTTTCCCGGTATCTTGTTTTAAAACGATCTTGATGTTGCTTTGATGAGTTCAGTGAATTAAACTCAATTCCAAGTGTTTATTGTCATATGCACAGTAAAGTTGCGAGCGAAAAAGAAAACAGAAACTAAGAAATGTTTGGCATTTCTTTAATCCCAAGACTTTAACCTTCCGAATGATATTTGAAATGATGCATTTGAGTGACACCGCATCCGCACGTGTCTACGACACGTATTTGCTTCTTTGCAAGCTTTGGGAATGTTAAGGGGGTAATAAGTTGGACTGAATCATCTGACTGTTTTGTCCACGTTCCCATTGTAGCGCCTTATAATCCGGTGCGCCTTGTCTATGGAAGATATAGGACCAAAAACTATTTTTTGGGGGTGCGCCCTATAACCCGGTGCGCCCTATAGTGCGGAAAATACGGTAAATGGATAGATACTGTATCTACAATCAAATTTATGGATAATCATAAAGTGCATTAATTAATTACCACTGACTCAACAAAGGAGTTATAAATGATTGAGGTTATATTGTAGCTGACTCATACACCCATGACTATATATGCAGTGGCATATTTCAATATTACAACATGATGGAATTTAAACTCGCTGAGAAATACAAATTTGTGTTGAAGCATTCCAAATATTCTAATTAGTGACTGTAGACGTTTTGTTCGAAGTAATAGCTCGTCTCCAATGCGCTGAAGCAATTAAAGCTCCCGGCAGCTTCAATTGTCACTCGTTAAATAGCACGTGAATATCGGATGGCCCGTAAGTATGTTTGGGACAATAAACCGTTCTTGACGTGCCTGAGCCTCAAATCACGACCGCCAGGCAAAAAATCCTCGACATGCCGTCTGAAGGCGAAAAATAAATCCTCCAACAAAGCGCAACATTCACCGTCTTGGCTGACATTTCCTCCTCAAACTGATGCCTGAGCATGAATATTCATTGAGCTGCTAGTGGATTTAAGCCAGGGGTCTTAAACTCACCACCCTCGGGCCAATTGCGGCCCACCGGATAATATTTTGAAGCCCCTGCCTTAATATTAAAGTATATACAACACTTACAGTGTGAGATTTTTTTTCATTATTCCCATTGTGATTTTGTGATGATGAATTTTATTTGATGTAAAAGTATAATTAACAATTGGGGAAAAAATGTTATTTGATGGCTGAGTGAGTGTATTGGGTCTGGCGGGTGTCTGTGTCTCCTCAGAAGACACAGACATCTCCAACTTTACCTTGGCCAATACATTATGCTCATCAGAGCGTCACTGATAGGCAAGTAAAAGACTCTGCAACGTCCGGCCTCACAGAAATCTAGCTTCAATGCCGAGATGCCATCTTGGCCAACATCCCTGCTAAATAAACAACCACACTCGAGAACCCTTTGATAAAGATGTCATATGTGCTGCAAATGTAAGCAGCGGCGTGTCATGGGCTCTCACTTGGTCTTGTCAGGCCCTTGCAACTCACTTTGCACACGTCTAATCCTATTTCAAAATTTTCACAAGAAAATGCCTATTTGAGGCAGCACGGCGGCGCAGTGGTTAGCGCATGTGCGGCACAGTTCATGTCTTGGGAACCTCCTGCGTGGGTTCAAATCCAGCTCCAGACTTCCTGTGCGGAGTTTGTATGTTCTCCCCGTGCTTGCGTGGGTTTCCTCCGGGCACTCCGGTTTCCTCCCACATTCCAAAAACATGCATTTCAGGTGAATTGGCCGGTCCAAATTGTCCCTAGGTGTGAATGAGCGAGTGAGTTGTCTGTCCCCGTGTGCCCTGCGATTGGCTGGCAACCAGTTCAGGGTGTCCCCTGCCCACTGCCTGGAGATGGCTGGGATGGGCTCCAGCCCCCCCGCGACCCTAATGAGGATCAGCGATACGGCTAATGAGATGAGATGAGATGCCTATTTGTCTCGTGTTTTACACATTATAAAAAGAGTAAGCAGAAGGAGGATGGGGAAAGAAAAATATTTTAATATACTGCGCATATCGAGATTAAGAAAATGCTGCAGCCAGGCTTTTAACTAAGACAAGAAAGTTTGATTACATTACCCCGATTTGAGCTAACCTGCATTGGCTCCCTGGGGCTTAAGATGTGATTCAAAGGTTCTGTTGGTATTATACAAAAGCATGCATGGACTTGCTCCCTCATATCTTTCAGATTTAATTTCCCCCTATGTTCCAGTTTGGAGCCTTTGCTCTAAAAATGCTGGTCTACTAGTGATCCCAAGAGCCAAGAAGAGATCAGCAGATTCAAGAGCGTTCGCTGCTGTGCTGTGGAATGCTCTTCCCCCTGAGATTCGATTTGTAACTTCAGTGGAACTGTTATAATCTAGGCTTAAGACACTATTCTATAGCATATGAATAACCTATATTTTATGTTGATAATACTTGTGTATTATTTGTCATTGCAATATCCATTGCAGCCTGGTCTGCCTGGAAGGGGGATTACCTCATGAAATGAAATGATCTGCATTTATATAGCGCTTTTCAAGTCAAGACTTCCCAAAGCGCTTTACAGTGTGCTTCACATTTCCCAATAGCGGCTGTGCAGCCATGTAAGGCGCTAACCTGCTTATTGGGGGCATTAGGGTTTCAGTGTCTCATGTGCGGTCCCTTCTCAAGGTTTCTTCATTTTCCCCATTTTGAGGTTTTTAAGTTTTTCCTTGCTCTCATGTAGGTTTTAGATCAGGGGATGGTGTAATATGGTTTAAGGTGTGCAATAATATGTGGTCTGTGCATCCCTTTCTGATTAAGGGCAATACAAATTAACATGAATTGACTTAACATTAAATCTAAATGGATTAACAAATGAATATCATAACGACATAAGATATGATAATTCAAAATATAAGTTCAATGTTAGGGCGGCCAAGATGAGCTTGATATAGATGCTTAGGGGGGCTCAGTATCGGGATATAATCACTCAAAAAAGCAGCCACAATTACTGGTACTGTGGATGAATGATAGGGTGGTCGTTTTGGTTGTAACATTTCTCAGAATTCACTGTGTGAATATAACTTGTTTTTATATTCCTAAATATAAAACCGATCTTTTACACACACACACACACATGAAGTAACGGTTCAATAATCAATCTAATTGCATCTCTTGTACATTTATCAGTTTTGTACTCTTTTATTTTGAAGTTGCATTTCCGGTGTATTTATCTGTTTCCTGTGTGACTAAAATTAACTAGACACACGTGGGCGTGCAGTGTGGCCGCAGCCCCGATGGGTCACCAGACAGAGCTAATACATTTATTTACCTTAATGCTAGTTTTTATTTGTTTTATTCTGCCAACATAGAGTTCATATAAGTTTTAACTTTATCGATTTGGTGCCGAGAAATCCGCTTGGACCTCCTTTTGTTGTCCAATGAGGTTTGGTTGAAAGAACAAAGAAGCACATGGAGAAGCACATGGCGTTTAGCAACACGATGTTAGCATTCTGGAGTCTTGGACGGACTCAAGGAGGCTTCAAAAGAACCAGACTGGCATTTATTCAGATGAAAAAAATATATTAGCTGTTTTAATGTTGGAGGATTGGTCTGTCCCATGGTTTTTTTGCACATCTTAGCATCACAGACTAGAATTTTCAACAAATTAGCGGATTCAATTACACAAATAGATGTTGTTTCCAATTTAACGTTTGACTGTAAATCAAGGTTGATTTAACTCATGACACCAAATACAACGAAGAGCCGTGCTTGTTTGCTCCAAAAATGAGCTCAGTTGCTGCTTCTCGTGTGTTTACAAGATGTGCTCGTACCTGGCTGGCCAAAAGCATAGAATTACACTATTCATGGATGGATACAAGAGTGTCATCCACTATATATGGTGTGGGCAGAAATAAAATGGAAATAAACGACCGTAAATGCTTGCAAATGAGCCAGATTTAGAAGGATCAAATACAGTACTGAAATCAGGGGGTTGACTTAAATACGCAGAAAAGAACATTAAAACAAAGGGACCCAAGACAAACATATCCAACCAACCCACCCAATGGATTTGAATCGCCAGGCCTCTCTTTTGGTCATCGAGTTGGCAGCCGTGTGTGTAATTCTCCGCCGTCTCGACTACAAAATCATTTTAGTTTTCTGCTATATTAAAATTATTGACTGAAATTAGTCATCTTGAACAACTTGAAAAGTTTCTGGTAAGTATCTCAGACGGTTTATGTAAGCTAAGTCTGCACACAGTTGTTTACCGTCGCAACGCTGCTGGAAGCCAGTGAAGGAACATACCCTGGCTACTAAGACGCTGCTCAGCTTCCAACTTACAAACAGGTATGGTTTATTGTGAAGGTCATTCCCGATACCGTAGCAAGGTAACCCTTCTGGATGCACGTGATCTGGAGCGGTTTAAAGAGAAAATGTTAGGTGGCTCAGACACCACTGTTCATGCGGGTTGTAGAAAACCTGCAAATTCATATTTATCAATCCTCTACATTTCTATGACACATACGTAGGACTTACTTTATAACATATCGTTATTTTAATGTTCTATCTGTGGTAGTGGGGGGTTCCAAATACATTAGGTATGCACTACCATATCAAGTCAAGTCAAGTCAATTCAAATTTATTTATATAGCCCTTAATCACAAAAATGTCTCAAAGGACTGCACAGGATTACAATGACACAATTACGATCTCAAACCAACATGTGGGCAACAACTCAAAACCTCAGCGTGAGGAAAAAGAGAAACCTTGAGAAGGGACTTCACAAGTGATATCCCCCTCTCAGGATGACCAGGGTGAATTACATTTAGCATTATAGTACACAAACATAGTAAACACTAGGTAACATGTTGAAAATTTGTCCGGAAAGTGCTTGACAGCAGCGACGCCCCCAGCCTGAAAACTAGTCCAGAAAGTCTATGACGGCCACGACGCAGCTTCCCATCTCTGCCAGCTGGTTCATGCAGGCGTTCACATGCTTCAGGTCAGACGCTGGTCTGCTGACTCATCTCAAATCGTACTTCTCCTTCGTATAACCACCAGGCAGGCAGTCGGAAAAAGACAGGACAATACAGAATATTTTTTCTATCCCCCACTATACGGTAATTCCACTTTGCGATCCCCACCTCAGAACGGATTAATATCCTGGGGGTCTACTGTAAAACACAGTCTTCGGCTGCTCAAGCAAAAAAAAAAACAATAATGATGCCGTCTGGGACGAAAAACTTCTGGGCTCGTTTCCAGAGGAAATTTCTGCATTTTATCCCAGCGTGCGCCTTCGATTTTGGGATTAGCACGACGATTCCCCGCAGCTGCACGAGGAACAGGAAATTGAACGTAAATAAGACGGGATAAATAAGCGTATGAGGAATGAGCCGAGCTTGACGCCAGAAAGCACATGCTGTCGGTGGTGTGCAGATGGCAAAGATGGACAAAACCCAAAAACGAGTTTGGAGGGTGCTTGTGTGCGCTGGCGTGAGGCTGAGTTTACAAACATTCATTGGCTGTTCACTGAAATGAGGAACAGCACCTGTAATTTATAACAAGTCAGGGTGACCTTTTACCAGGGGCCGCAACCGACCTTTGCCAGCATTTCACAGTCAGTCGAGCGGCTCCGCAAAACTCGGCCCTGGCCCTTTTTGCCAGGGATTGAAAGAACTTGGCTTAAATGAAATCAAATGATTAAACTTCGGAACGCTTTGTTATCTTTCTCTGAGCTGTGACAAAAACTATTGCAGAGTTATTGTGGATTTACCTGAACTGGTCTTGCTATCTGGGTTTTATAATTGCCAACCTTTTCCCATTGGAAAGCATTAGATCTTGGTCGCAGACTCTATTTTTGCGTGCAAAACACAATCCAACTCTAGAATATAAAATAAAAAAATAAAAAAACATGTTCTTGTTTGAAACCGGAAGGGGCAACTTCCATTTATTCACGCCATGGACTAAAATACTAATTTCGAGTCAACATTTGTTGTTTTTTAAATTTGAAAAAGAGGTGGATTTAAACAGTAGGCGTTTGGAAGGGGGTAAAGCGGTAGTGTTGCTGAGTGAGGTGTTGACAATTTCCTAAAGAAGAAGTAAGATGTATTATTACTATTGTTATTAATTATCATCAGCCTTTTTGTTTTTTATTATTATCATTTATTTAATTATTCATAAGTTATTATTTAACAATATTTGAAAACATTTAACATTATTTTCTATTATATATGTATTTGTTATCTAGTTTAATATTTTTGTTATTTGTATTGTTATTATTATCATTTTATAATGTTACATATATATATATATATATATATATATATATATATATATATATATATATATATAGTTTTTATATCTTTATCTATTTAATATCTTATTGTAAAAAAAAGAAAAAGTACAGGTGATCATCTTCTTCTTTTATTTTACCTAAAATAAGCCTTTCAAATGGAAATCTAATAAATAAAATGAGCACACAAAAAAAACTGCTAAGCGTGGAATCACAGTTGCAGCAGCACCTGAGATATTCCACAAACAACATATTCATCCAAATATTGTGCTTGGACAAGTGGAATAACATACAACATATCAGGGTAAACTCAATTCATGGGTTGCCTTCGCCTTTAAACATGAAACATTCTTCCAATAAGATGTCTTGCCAACCTGAACTTGTATTTAATCACGATCAGCTAGTGGCAGCTCGATTTGATATGCGAGAGCCAGCTGTGAACCTGCAAAGATTCCGTTTCGCACGTTTCCCTTTCTCCCTTTTGTGTACCTCGAAAACCCTCATAAAGCTTTTGCATCTAAATGAGAAGGAGCAGATGCCATCGTTCCCTCTCAATACATATGTATTTTAGGACTTTAGAGGCACACTGCTAAAATTCTTATCCCATTGCCACAACTATGACTCATTTTAAGTTGATTTTTGACTTATTTTGCATTTGATATTGTAAACTGGCATACATGCGTATATGTATATATGTCTAATTGTCTTTGTGTCTGTCCACCCAAGAAAAGAGGGAACGAGTTTAGATATGACCACCATTTTCAAAATCAGTCGGGTAGGTTACCTTAGATGTGAAAAATGCCCAAAAGCAGCTGCTTTAGAATTCCAGTGGTTTCTTCCTGAATTATTTGCTTTTTGAGGTTAATCTTTTCCAAACAATACATGTGTAGACAATATTTGGGCTCTTCGTATACCTGTTTACGGATTTTAGACTCCAGCTGGACTTAGTCTTACTCTTTGGGTGTTCCATTCTCAAGTGCCAAATACCAACCAAAAATGATTCCGCATCTACGAGAATATGGGTGATGCTCTAAGGGCGTAGCTTATATTGTTCTTCTACTAAAATAAGAAAAATAGTCATGTAGCGTTGGTTAAATTGTTTTGTTCATTTAGTATTTTTTTAATATGGGTAAAAAATAATTCTTAAAATGAGTAAACCATGAGATAGGATGCTTTAGTAGAAACTTATGTTATATAGTGGTGAGTGCACTCTTGGGGGACAGGATGTGGGGGGATGTGATGCAAGCCCCAGTCAAGGGGGGCATGGGCATGTTTGACTTTAGGAAATGTGTCTTTTCTAACTTTCCCAGAATGAAGCGCCATTGCACCTCCACTACACTAGGGAACAGTGGAGTTCTCATTGGCAGAGTGGTTCTTTTACTTTCAGCCATGTATGAAAATAAATGTATAAACATACATAACTACTAAAGAGAAATGCCTTTTTAAAAATAGTCGTAGGTCAATAAATGTGTGTTCATTCTATCTGTCTACGTAACACAAGGCTTACTTTGAGGGAGCTGTCATGATTTTCCACCATCTTGCTGCTACGGTACCCCGAAAAACCCAAAACCTAGTGAAAGGCTGGACAAAAAAAAAAAAGAAAAATGGTGCCATTTGATCACTGAGTCTCCGTAGTTTGTATTGTTCCCTATGCTTCATTGTACTCGTTTCCAGTTGCACTACAAAATACAGTGCCATTAGATGGCTTGGTCATGCATGGTTCATGCATAAGTTCAGTGCTCGGCAATAAAATTGTATTTTGAAAGCAAAGTGCCCTTGTGTTTATTCAAATTATTGTTTCGAATTTTGGGGTATCAAAAAGGAAAAAAAAGAACCTTAATCAAACTTCTGTCTCAAATGCATCTGTTCACAAAAAGCTGTTTTTCTCAAGTTTTTTTTTGGAAAGGAGTATTTTCAAGACTTTTTGCAATGTTCAACTGTTTACTAAACAATGGTAAAAGCTAGAAACATAATATTCTCTAATGAAAGCTGAGGGTTTAAGCTTTCTTTAAAAATGTTTTATGCCTATATAGCTACAGAAACTAATTATCTGTAGGCCTTCAAAAATAAGTCAAAATGGCAAAAAAATGTCTGGAACCCGCACTTCCAAATTTAGAGACGTCTGGCATTGTATGAGTAAAGTATACATTATATTTGCAGAAAGAAATCCAGCAACTCTTGAAATTGGGCTACGAATTGTATTTAATTATTTTTCTCTTAGTGCACTCAGAGAACTCGATTGATTTGCAGAATAACAAACGAAGCCAATGAGTCTGTTTGAGCACAATTGAGTGTGGGGCTTTGGCCGATCCCACAGGCCAGAAACGCATAATTTCTCTCCGTTCTCCGATACTGAATGGGGGATAAATGAGGGTTACTAGCGACTGCTCCCAATCAATACGCCACCGTCTTTTCAATGAGATCCCTCGAGAGCTTTACCATTAACGACTCGACTCTGCAGGGTCTGATAAACCCGTAAGAGGAGCGAAATCTTCGCCGTGCACGCCGACAGTGCTTCGACCTCCCCTCTTAATGTGCCACCAACCTTGGCGGCCAAAAGATTTAGCAGACATCACGTTTAGCAGAGTTTATCTGACATCCCGCAAACGCGGCTTTATCCGAGAAGCTCTGCAGGAAGGCGGCACGCCCCTTGATTAGCTCGTTTTTTAAACGCTGCCGTTATCAATCTCCGCTCGCCCACCGGCCCGTCTGCGTGCGTTTGATGCCTCTGCTGCCAGACCTCGGAAATCACGAATGCTGTGATGATCTGTCAGTCCCTCGCTGTTCAGGGACCATGAAACTGAATGTTCTAAAACAAGGGTTTCCAATGTATGGGCCACGGGCCCCAGGTAGACCTCTAAACAGATGAGTAGCTCACTAGTGATGGGTCATTGTGACTTTTTAGGAAATTAGAGTTCTAACTGCCATGATATCCTAATGCAGGGCCGGATAAACTATGGCCCGCGGGGCGACATGCGGACGGACTAGCTTCTGAATCAGGGCTGATATTTCTTACTGTTCTTATAATGAGAAAAATAATATTCTATTTGGGCAGCACGGCGGGGCAGTGGTTAGCGCTTGTGCGGCACAGTTCATGTCATGGGAACCTGTCGTGGGTTCAAATCCAGCTTCAGACTTCCTGTGCGGAGTTTCTCCCCGTGCTTGCGTGGGTTTCCTCCGGGCACTCCGGTTTCCTCCCACGTTCCAAAAACATGCATTTGAGGTGAATTGTCCAGTCCAAATTGTCCCTAGGTGAGAATGAGCGAATGAGTTGTCTGTCCCTGTGTGCCCTGTGATTGGCTGGCAACCAGTTCAGAGTGTCCCCTGCCCACTGCCTGGAGATGGCTGGGATGGGCTCCAGCCCCCCCGCGACCCTAATGAGGATAAGCGGTACGGCTAATGAGATGAGATGAGATATTCTATTTTATATTACACTTAGGAAAAAAGTTACAGTCACTCTATTTAAATGAAAAAAAAGGATATTGTATTTCCCGGACTATTGGACACACCAGTTTATAAGGCATCCCCCAAATATATTTTTGTGATACAGTTTTAATATATAAGGCATGTGGATTTAAAAGAACAGTCAGAGCTACAGTTGCATTAAAATAAAATCTATCTATCTATCTATCTATCTATCTATCTATCTATCTATCTATCTATCTATCTATCTATCTATCTACCTATCTACCTACCTACCTACCTACCTACCTACCTACCTACCTACCTACCTACCTACCTACCTACCTACCTACCTACCTACCTACCTACCTACCTACCTACCCTGGTCATATCCCTCGAGAGGGGTGACGGACAGCAAGACAAACACATACACAAAAACAAAGAAAAGAATGAAGGAAAAAAGTAGAAAAAAAAAACACAAAAAATGTGACCGTGGCTAACCCAAATGCCCACCTAAACAAGTTAAGCACCTCGGCACCCGAGTTGGTCATGTTTTCGTCCCTCCAGATTAAACGGGACACAATAAAGCGGCCATGTCACTCGACACAGCACACTCTTCTGTTCAACAGCAGGGCCCTACAGCTTTCACTGGTTTAACCCTGTCGTATCATACAGGTGCCCTGCCCATCCCTTAGAACATGTCCAGACATCCCACTATCCTTTCACAACACCTCTCCACTCATTCCTATCACTAACAAGAGCTCCAGCTTCCACTACATTTAGACCTCTTTCATTTCATGCAGTGCACTCATGACACCACCCGTCCTCGTCAATCGCGGCCTTCCTCTTGGTCTCCTTCAATTTATTTCTGCTCTGTGGATCCTCTTCAACATTCGCTCCTTATCCATCCTCTCCATGTGTCCAAACCAACCAAGTACTCTCTCATCTACATGTTTGCTCAGTTCTGCTAAAACCCCAGGTCTGTCTCTCACAATTTCATTTCATTTCAATCAGAACCAAAATTCACAAAATGACGTCTGGTTTCAGCACTAAAATTAATTTGATCAGCAAAAAGGTGGCATATTAACCAACAGAGGGCAATTAAAGACCATTCTATGTTTTTCAAAGGCAGAACAGTCATTGTCCGCAGTATCATTCAACAACAATTCAATCAGTACTTTGCAATTTTCCACAAAATGTTACCATAAACAAAAATCTTCAAGTAATCACATTAAGTTTCAAACTGATAAATTCAATATAATAAGGAGTTTATGTAGAGATCCTTATCAATATAATTCAACCTTACTAAACATAGCTGTTTTTTATAACATCAGTGAAGAATGCACACCAGGCGACTTGCGACCGAGGCCGAGAAAACGGAGGTCAAAGGAGAGAAAAAAAGATAGAAGCAGCTGCGTGGTCAGCCGAGATTGACTGGAGATCACGAGCGTCATAAAGCTTTGCCCTGCAGCCGCTTAGCAAAAGAGACGTGTCATACATTTGATGTCTGAGCCCGGCGAGTCCCGCTGCTCTGGAGGCTAAATGAAAGCCAGCTGAACAAACAGAAATTGCCCTGTTAGGTTTGATGTGTCGGCCGCACAGTAAGTCCTAATCGTGTTAGCCGTAACTGGAAAAAAAAGCACAGTGGGCAGAATCGCCGTGCACAGGAATACTGTCCAAGAATACGGCCATCGGTTGAGACAGTGTAGTGGGGAGAACATCGTGAAAATATTTCGAACTGTATCGCAAGGTTTGTTCACCTTTTTCATGGCCAAAAAATAACTTTTTCAGGACTCTTTAGTTTTTTTTCAGTACTATTAAAATAAGAAATACAGTGTTAATTAAGTGTTTTCCACAAATATATCTGCGATTTACATATGCAATGTTTAATCTTGCGTGTGCATTTATGTTGTTTAGATCTTGACTTAATTGGGAATATATTTGTGGATCTGAATAATACATGTGTAAATATTTTTGAGACAAATGTCTCACCATAAACGTGTTAGGTAAAATGACAATATGTAGCTTACATTTTTGGTGGCAGAAAGTTCTTTCCATTACAATTTACTACAGATAAACGCTACCTTCATTTTTTGCATGGCTCAAAATAAATGTTGTGTAATAGATTGCTATTACTATGCTGTTACTATGTTACTAATGTTATTACTAGGTTACTTATTGGAGATAGGGTTATATAGACTCAGTCAACAAATAAAAAGCAAAAAAATTCTACTAAAAATTACAATGGCCCAGCACTGGTGAGTTATATTCAGAACAGGTCACCTTAGCTGTCCTCAGGGGGGGCACCCTGGTCCCTGCAGGCAAGTTGGAGACCCCCGCTTTAGGGTAACCTAGGATATTTCACAAAATAAAGTTCAAGAGAAGACCTTTGGAACAAGTTTGACTTCTACAACTAAAAGGTTTTTTTACGGTGTTCTCCAGCGCTCATTGCAAGCTCAAAATGTCAAAGAAGTCTTCTCACCTTATTTTGAGTGTCTATTGAACTATAAACTCATAACCGTGTTCATTAGGTATATGGTTATTGAGAAATTAAATGGATGTCTTTTTCACGCATGAGAAAATGTTGTTGTGTCGGAGCTGCGGGGGATGCTGGACAATAAAAAGCAAGTGTTAATTAAAGTGACCCAGGACGCTTGTAAAAAAGCAGAAAACTTCTGCTAAACAAACCTTTATACAGAAAACCCCGAGATACAACAATAATCCGTTTTGAGGTGGGGATCGTAAGGTGGAATTTGTATATGGCGGGAGGTAAAAACCTGAGCACATCAAAGTTTCGGAAATAAACCACCGCCCGGCGCACCCCCGAGGTCGATTGTTATCAATTTCCTCAAATACGAGACCAAAGAAGACGAAGGCATGGAAAAAGAGAATACAAATTAAAGGAAGACAGATTTTCTTCCAACAAAAGTTCTGCAACAATGCAAATCCTATTCTGAGTTGTCGAAACTTTTGAAAGATAAGAAAATATGTTTCCAAACAGAATTCGAATTCATTGGCAGGGCGGCCCCAAAATCAACGAAAGCGCGAGCGACGCAACTCGAGACATTACCGGCGGACAGGACAAAGAGCCCTGTGACGGCAGACCATTAGTCGAGGAACTTGTTAGCGCTTCAGGATGGCAAAAAGTCAGCCTGAGGCGCGCGATCGGCACCGAGATCATCACTCGGTACGCCAACCACGACGCATGTGAAGTTAAAGACCAGATTTAACGGCCACGGAAAATAGTTAACACTGGATCGCATCACAAACTTTTTAAACATATAAATGAAACATCTGGCAAACATTCAACGACAAAGTGATTCGAATCTGTTCAATTTTTGTCATTTTTTACCACTGAACACACATGCAAATTGTTAGCTACCACATTAGCTTACCCTATTGCTTGTTCGAACCACTTCAATTTTGTTACGTCTGAATGCATCTCACCAACTGACCACGGGGCCGAACCACAGGTAGCAATAACTTGAAAACATAGTTTTTTTCTGTTCTAGATGCAGCTTTTGGGACAATTTTGTTTGACCAATAAGTGGTCGGCAGGAACTGACATCCAATTTTAGATACAGGATTGTGTTTTGGAACCTTGATAGAGGTTGTTCGAAAACGGTGGTGCCAGGTACCAAGAACCAGGTACTTATTCATAAAGGAAAACTAAGAAAAGGCGAGGGAAGCTGGACTGTCGTAGTGGCACAAATTAGAGCCCTAATTCGTTTGTGTATAGATGGTTGCAAAATGGAAAAGTATAGGATTAGGGACGGCAAAACACAAAGGTTCAACATTTAAAAGCAGATATATATTTAAAAATGTAGGTAACTAGCTCGGAGCAATAACTAACAATAAAACAGCAATTGAAGGCAAAAGACAATTCCGGTGTCTAGCAGAATGTTCTTTTCCTGGACCAGACCGAGTATTCGTTCTTTGAAAAAAATAGAGCTGGAGAGTAGCAATGCAGTTGAGGACATTTATTACCAAGTTTCAAAACAAAGACACAATCAGAGTGCACTCTGTTCCAGTCAATGGGAAGTTTTCTCCCACCAAAAGCTATCAACATTTGTTAACCACAGTTTAAATAGGAAAGGGGTGTGGATTTGCAAAATGGAACATGAAACTTCAACAGGCAAATAAAGGAACTTACATCTTTTTCAAGAGCCCTTTATTAAAAATGGTCGTAGCTGTATTTTGAAGGTTGTATGGTAAGATAAGGACAGAAAACCATTGCTGGGAAAGTACTGATATGAAAGGATAAAGCAAAAAAATACCTTGTCCAATGTGTGGATGAACATAAGTGCATTTATAACAACTAAAGGGGTAATGTTATTATTATAGTAATGTTGTGATAATTAAATAATAAACTTAATCTAGCTGGAAAACTCATGTTATGGCGACACCACATTCAGTGACCAATTTTAATTGTCTAACAGAATATGGAATACAACTTTTAGGAAATACAATTTGGAAAGGGAGGCAAGAATCCTGAGTTGGTTTGCCTTCAACGTCAGGTTTATTCGCCGACAGAATGATAAAGGGTTCCCACACTGAGCGTGCAAAGGTATTAAAGCTAAATGTAAGATAGTAAAAGAGGATGAGTTTTGTGGAATTAAAAGAGAAATTTGGGTTATAGGGAAGTGACTATTTCTGTTACCTTCAATTGAAGGACTACTATCACAAGAGATAAAACCGGTGACTGGTCACAAGGTCATCAACATTTTTGATAGAGCCTATAAAGGTAAAACTTTTAGAGCGATTCCTGATATGCATGAACGTTTGATGCAATGTTGTGGGCATCTATGCTGGAAAACATGGGAAGAGGTAGACCACATGCATATAGTTTGGCTTTGCCCAAGAATAGAAGACTACTACGACAAGTTGCGCTTTTTAGAAAGAAAGAAAATGGTGGGATACAGAAAACCCAATGCTCTATTTGGGAAGTCTAACAGGAGAAATATTACATAAAAAAAGATGAGTACTTAGTACAAAAAAGCATGGCGGGTAGCAATAAACTAATAACAAGATTATAGTACAAACAAGATTTCCCCTTTGTGGAGCAGTGGGTGTGCACTGTGGAGGAAATATTTGTAATGGAGAGGACCACATTTTGGATGAGAATACAGGAGACCCAACTCACGGACCGATTGGAAAAATGGATAAATTATTGCAAAAAAGGCGTTGTTGATTTCTTAATTAGAAAAATAATGCTTAAAACGAGCAAAATCATTTAATTTTTCTAAATTAAATGATTGTGATTTTAAAATTCATAAACCGTTTTCTTTTTTCTTTTTTTTACAAAAAACTAAAATTAAGTATCTAAAACAAAAAACAATACAATTGAAATACACAAAATTTTCTTGAAAGAGTTTGTTTGCAGTGTAAAAATACAGTACCAATTCTAATTGACTAACTCTCTAATTGAACGACCAAGAGGAATGACTAGCACATTTAGCTAGCAAAGGCTGACAAAACCCCAACAGGAGGAAAGCTAACTAATTTGAATATAATATAAACGATGGGTAGAGTCAGCGTAATTTTGCCATCCTGGCTGTTGGACTGATTTCCTAACTTCTACAAACTTTTAGCTAGCAAAGGCTAGTATAAGAAAAAGAAAGGGAAAACCTGAATAATATAAAGACAATACGGACAAAAGCAACGTCAGCGTGCTTTTGAAAGAAGTCTAGACCCATTATTTGGGAGTATGTAGTAATTGAGCCTTAAAAGCCCCGATTAGATGTTTGTCTTAAGTGATGAAGTTGATTAGCCTTAAGAAATGATGTTTGAAGAAAAGCATCATTGTTTTTAGGCTGTAATTAGGCAAATGTCAGCCAGACAACAGCAGCGTTAATGCGGATGTGTCCTCAAGCAATGAGCGAGGATTCCCGTTTGCTGCAAGACTCACTGACAGGATAAACAAGAGCTGATGAGGATAATGAGATGATCATAAGCCCATTAGTCCAAATGAGCTAGAATTATAGCAAAATGAAGCGGCGGTATGTCGAAGATACCGCGGGAAAAGGAAATTACTATAAATAACGAGTGCTGATCCCTGACAGTGATGTCAATTAAAATTTGACTTTTAATAAAATTTGGATTAGAAATTTTCCAAATCTTTAATTTTTGACATTATATGCCATTGCTATTGATGTCAAAGATTCATTCTAGCTTGACCGCTATAGACGGCAATTGACGTTAAAGATTATTTCTAGCTAGACTGCTGATGACTGCTAACGACATTAAGAGTCCCTCCTCGAAAGGATACAATTGTTGGATATGTATGTCAAAAGGTAGGCTGCCATTTACATTATACTCCATTTTAGCTAGGCTACCATGGATGGGTATTAATGACAACAATCCATTCTAGCTAAGCAGTCAGCAGTTGGTTAGTCTATAGATGAAAAAGTTTAATTTTAGCTACACTGCTAGTGATGATTATTGACATGAAGGATCTCTCTGAGCATGGCTGCTATTGACATCTATTGACATCTATGAAAATTCTAGTTTGCATAGCATAGGCAGCCAAAGATCCATTCTAGCTTGGCTGCCAGTAATGGTGATTGACATTACAGTTACATTTCAGCTAGGCTACCATTGCCGGCTAAGCTTTTTTATCATTAGGCTATCAATGACGCAACAAACCTCAAAAATGTATTATAGTTAGGCTGCCATAGAAGGCCATAGATGGAAAAGATCCATTCGAGCTAGACTGCCGTGGAAAGTAATATTTGTCTAAGATTCATTTCAGCAAGTCTAGCAGTGTTTAGTTCGATGGCTAAAGACATCAGAGATACATTGTAGCCAAGCCCATTGACAGCTATAGCCATCAAAAATTCAATTGAGCGAGGCTTCCATTGATGTCAAATGACATCAAAGATGCCTTCTAGCGATGCTGCCGTTGTTGGTTATAGATGTCGAAGGTCCCTTCTAGCAAGGCTGCCTTTGACTGTTGTATATGTCAATGATCAATTCTAGCTATACTGCTATAGATGTCAAAAATATATTCTCACTTGGCTGTGATTGATGGCTATTGATATCAAAGATCCCTGGTAGCGAGGCTTCCATTGTTGGCTATTGAAGTCAAAGACCCATTCCAGCTTGACTGTTGTGGACGGCAATATACATTAAAGATCCATTTCGATGGCAAATATATACCTAAAATATCCATTTAGCAAGGCTATCAATGAAACAGCCAATCTCAAAAGCAAACTGTTTGCTGTTTTTTTAATACATTTTTTAATGTTTTATACGTTATAGACTCAAATTATTTAAGTAAAAGACTAGTGATATATGTCATCTGAAAAACATGTAACCACGTTTTTTTGAAGCTCAGAGCTAATAATTTGTTATTCAAAGGGCTACCAGTCTTATACACGTTTCTAAAATAAAATTGTATTTGCTATTTTGTTATTATATATTTATGTTGTAATTATTACAAGTACTCGAAATAGGTTCAGCTAAATGATGGATATATAAATGATAATGTAGGCTTCTTTTGAAAATATTGTTTAAAAATCAATCATGTCTTAAAAGACAATGATCGTGCCAGTTAGAAATTAAAAAAAATGAACGAGCATATCACAATGACTCAATACATGTTAACATTTTTCATAACCAGTATGTGGGCTTACCCAGGGGTTCTTAGGAGTCTACATTGGAAACCCCTGATCAGAAATTACTTCAAAATACTACAGAATTCACAAATAATAATAAAGCTTGCATAACAGTTAAAAGAAATCTGGTCCAATGCATCTAAAGTGAAAGGGGAAGAACATTCCAGCTAATCCTTTAACAACCCCAACTTGATCCATCCTCAGGGAAATCCCCAAATACGACTAATGCCGCCGCTTGACGATTCACATTGTTGATCCAACAATTGGCGCTTTCCCGTTCCCGCCTATGTGCTGTCGGACAATCTAGGATAGGAACGGAGCTTTCGCTAAACCTCTTTAGCACGCAGATCAAGCACAAGCAAACACATTCAAAAACTGCTGGCGGCTCCCGAGTTCTCTTCATGTTCCCAGGATTCGGTCCAGGGTGGCACCGGACCAAAGACAACCGCAGTAAAAGTGGCGGGTAAAAAAAAATCCTTGAATCCGGCCACGAGCATCTTCGACAAATACGATCATTAGCTACAGTGCAAGTCGTCTGAGCCTAAAACACCCGGGGCCTGTTTTGGCTCAGTCTGACGTTCAGAAGGCGGCCAGCGCTGACACTCGGAGATAAAGCCGATCCGGTTCAGCTGGATAAGACCAATATGCTCTCGTTTCAAGATGTTAGGCGGTCTAATGAGGATACAGTTTAAGAACTGCATCCAGACGTGTCGTTTCAACAGATAATAGGATCGTTAGCTATGGACAAGAGAAATAAACTATGGATTCTTCCGGATAGAGAAGAAAAAGACAGTAAAAAAAGTTTACTAAATAACCAATGTGTCTCGTTTTACTAGCATATTATTGTTTTTTATGGCTAAAATATACACTTAAAATTAACATAATGATAAAATGTATAAGTGGCAGATAATTTGGCTCATTTTAAGTATACTGCATATTATGTTTTACCAAAACTATTGGTTAAATATACTAGAATAAGAAAAATATTAATCAAAATGACAGCTCTGCAAAACAACAACAAAAATGACTAACCCAATGTTGCTGGTTTTAGGTATATTTGTTTTACTTATTTTAAATTATTTGAATGATTTGTTTTTCTAGTAAAATAAGAAAATATGTATTTCAAATACTCTAAATCGCCTTACATAGCTGCAGCTATAAAAAATGTTTTTCCTAGTTGGCATATACTTTAAATAAGTAAAGTTATCGATGATTAGTTTGATAATTCATTTTTTAATTCTTATTAATTTTAAGTTGATTTTAAGACTTTTTTGCCCCTTTATTTTCTTGGTAGAAATTAATGTTTAGAATGAGCAAAATGATGTACCATTTATCGGACAAGATAATTTATGTTTTAATTTGAGCTCAAATTGTATTTCAAACCTATTTTAAATTTTCTTAAAAAACATGATATTATTTCTAAATAATCTGCAATAAACAAAATATACTGTCATGATTACCCAAGTGGAGCCACCTGGGGTAATCATGGGGTGCGCTGGAATGTGCTTCCTGATTGGTCAATGCTCCCTATTTAAACGCGTTACGCTGAGAACTCTGTGTCGGAGGATTCCTTCTGTACCCCGTAAGACTCTCCCGATTACCTGTGCCTTGTTTACCTGATTCTGTCTGCCTGCCTGCCTGCCTACCTGCTTCCGTCCGACGCTACGATCTTCTCTTCATTCCTGGTAAACTCGACCTGCTTCCGTCCCACGCTACGATTGGCTACGTCGTCCGAAGTTTCCCGCTAACCCTTGTGCTTCCCCAAATAAAAGTATTGTACGAACGCTCTGGGGTCTCCTGCTCTGTTCTGGTAATCCTCGTGACAGAATCCTCCGACCAAGAATGGACCCCGCGTTCGTACATTTGCCCCCTGACCACCATGAAAGCCTGAATCAGCAGCGCAATTCCTGTTCAGAATGTGCAGTTCGGCAAGTCCTTTCCGACGTGGCGAAATTGGCCAAGGCACCTCCGGCCGAATGACTGCGCAATGACTCTCATGCCTGCCTGTTCGACTCCCATGCCTGCCTGTTCGACTCCCATGCCTGCCTGTTCGACTCCCAAGCCTGCCTGTTCGACTCCCAAGCCTGCCTGTTCGACTCCCAAGCCTGCCTGTTCGACTCCCAAGCCTGCCTGTTCGACTCCCAAGCCTGCCTGTTCGACTCCCAAGCCTGCCTGTTCGACTCCCAAGCCTGCCTGTTCGACTCCCAAGCCTGCCTGTTCGACTCCCAAGCCTGCCTGTTCGACTCCCAAGCCTGCCTGTTCGACTCCCAAGCCTGCCTGTTCGACTCCCAAGCCTGCCTGTTCGACTCCCAAGCCTGCCTGCTCGACTCCCAAGCCTGCCTGCTCGACTCCCAAGCCTGCCTGCTCGACTCCCAAGCCTGCCTGCTCGACTCCCAAGCCTGCCTGCTCGACTCCCAAGCCTGCCTGCTCGACTCCCAAGCCTGCCTGCTCGACTCCCATGCCTGCCTGCTCGACTCCCATGCCTGCCTGCTCGACTCCCATGCCTGCCTGCTCGACTCCCATGCCTGCCTGCTCGACTCCCATGCCTGCCTGCTCGACTCCCATGCCTGCCCTGAGTCTGCCTGTACTGATTTTGTCCCGTCTTTCCTCTCCTGTCTTGTCTGTTCCCTTTCCGCTCCCCGGAGTCCGACTCTTCTGAATCTGATCCCCCCTGAGTCCGACTCTTCTGAATCTGATCCCCCCTGAGTCCGACTCTTCTGAATCTGATCCCCTCTGAGTCCGACTCTTCTGAATCTGATCCCCCCTGAGTCCGACTCTTCTGAATCTGATCCCCCCTGAGTCCGACTCTTCTGAATCTGATCCCCCCCTGAGTCCGACTCTTCTGAATCTGATCCCCCCCTGAGTCCGACTCTTCTGAATCTGATCCCCCCCTGAGTCCGACTCTTCTGAATCTGATCCCCCCTGAGTCCGACTCTTCTGAATCTGCCTGTCCTGTCTGATTCTTCCTGTCCTGAGTTGACTCTCCTGATTTTCCTGTGTTACTCTGTGACGTGCTGTGGGTTTATTTTTATTTATTAATTTTTTTTCCTGGGGAACTTCTGGAGCCGTTCCTTGAGGGGGGGGTTCTGTCATGATTACCCAAGTGGAGCCACCTGGGGTAATCATGGGGTGCGCTGGAATGTGCTTCCTGATTGGTCAATGCTCCCTATTTAAACGCGTTACGCTGAGAACTCTGTGTCGGAGGATTCCTTCTGTACCCCGTAAGACTCTCCCGATTACCTGTGCCTTGTTTACCTGATTCTGTCTGCCTGCCTGCCTGCCTACCTGCTTCCGTCCGACGCTACGATCTTCTCTTCATTCCTGGTAAACTCGACCTGCTTCCGTCCCACGCTACGATTGGCTACGTCGTCCGAAGTTTCCCGCTAACCCTTGTGCTTCCCCAAATAAAAGTATTGTACGAACGCTCTGGGGTCTCCTGCTCTGTTCTGGTAATCCTCGTGACATATACTTAACATTTGTTTTCCTTATTTAACAAATATTTTAAACTATAGCTTGGGTAAAATAAGAGAAATATTTACTTAGATGTCGTTCGAATTGGGTAAAATTATGTGGCAGTGTAGTCATTTAAATTCATATTTAGTTTCTTTTATTAATTATTCAAAAATACTTTTTGTAAAAAATAAAACGTATACAGTATACTAATATGAGCAAATCTATGTACCTCTTACATTAAATAACCTAGCTCATTTATTTTCATTTTTGCTTCACCAAAAATGAAGAAGTAAAACATATATATAATAAAATGAGAGAAGTCATACTTGATACAGGCTAAATAAATAAGCCTAGGAAACAATGTATTTTCTGTAGCCTTGCTGCAAGCCTTAAAGGGTTTACAAAAGACATTTTTTTTCTATTAGGCACAGAAGGTGCTGTGTTCCTCATCATAATCATGCAGATATGTTTTAAAATATTCCACGCACCACGGATCTCGAGAAATTAAAAGTAAACAGTAAGACCTCAAATCCCCTAGAGCTATGACGTCACCTGATGCCAACGAGGACCAAAACAATGGCATATCTAATAGATAAACAGACGGCAATTGTAGTAATCAGCAAATGATGGCGCTCAACTTTGCTTTCCGTGTCACTGGGGGACTTATGACTGTTTTGTCCGAGTTGAGTGCATTGATTATCAAAAGCTGCTCGGGGTAAGTTTACCTGCCCTCTTGTACAGCGTATGTTCCTTTTATCGCCTTCACCTTCTTCTAGGTATGTGATTGTGACTATTGCCTTCATGTTTTTTGCCGCGTGTCTTGCAATAATATAATATTGTCCAGATAGCTTACCATTAGCGAGCAGGCTCCCAAAGTCCTCCAAGTTTTGTTTAGTTTTGGTTTGCCCCTTTGGCAGTCTGGTCAGTCTGCCGTGCCCGTTATTTTTTCTCCCGGCACGCATCGTGTTTGTTGCCGTGGTAGTTTTGTTTTTGTTGTCGCCTCATGGTTATCCTGGCTGTGTACTGCAGGTTTACGGTCAGCCATCCTTCCAATTTTTATGTCGACCGATCCTGGTTCATCCTCAATAGTATGCGTCTAGCCTGCCGTGATTATTTGGTACTGTTACAGCTCGGTTTGTGTTTTTTGCCGAGGTAGTTTCATTTGTTGTTGGCTCCTTGTTATCCTTGCTGCCTACTGCATGTTTTTGGTTCGGCCAGCCTACCCTTTTTCTGCTGATCGGTCCTGTTCATCTCGTTATGCACCTGTTAGCTCTGTGTGTTATTTTGCTATTTGTGCCAGTTCGCCCCATTTCGGCTCCTTGTCGTTTGTTGTTCCATTTCTGCATGCATCTACAACACAACGCCAAGGCATTCTTGACAAAATCTACCAAAATGTTGCTTAAAATACTCAAAACCGTTTCGAGTGATTAACTTCCAATCGAATATGGTCACTGGCTTGCTACGTTGCAGGTATTCCACCCATGACATCAGACCTCAAGAATATATATATATATATATATCCATCATCTGCTCCGCTTATCCACAGTAGGGTTGCGGGGGTGCTGGAGCCCATCCCAGCTATCTTTAGGCAGTGGACAGGGGACACCCTCAACTGGTTGCCAGCCAATCCCAGGGCAATATATATATATATATATATATATATATATATATATATATATATATATATATATATATATATATATATATATATATATATATATATGAAAACATAGATAATATGCCCAAATTGTGTGCTATTTCCTAGCATTGTGTATGTTTTAGAATGTGGGTATCCTTTTAAAGGAATAAGTAGATTCTCATTTTGTGAAAACAAGCAAAGGTTGAAATGCCAAATTCGCTTAGTCAGCAAGAGTGACTCCCGGAGGTGAACCGTAGTTAAAAAATAAAGCATCCTTACCTTCACAGTAAGTCGAATCCCCGTGAATGGAGGCATAACCACTCTTACATTGACACTCAGCTTTACTATCTCTGTTTTTACACAGAGAGTTTTCTCCACAAATGACCCCTTCTGCGCAGAAATCATAACCTGGAACATAAAACAGCACAAAGATACACATAAAAAATAAAAAATAAAAAATAAATGTCCTTTTGAGTCAGTAAAAAAACAACAACCCTGTAAAGAATGTTACGTAGGAAATTCCCACCATTGTTTTGTATGGAACTGATGACTGATAAAAAATTTTTGTCCAACATGGCCTCAATGTAAATATCTTCTGACTCTACGTGCCCACGCTTTCTTGTGTAAATATTGTGTAAATTATCTTTTTATCTTTTTAAATGTGTAACTGGAGTGCCACGTCCGATGTCACAACATGTCCATCCCATTTTGTAAAAATGATCATAAATGTATATTCTATTCTATTCTATTCTATTCTATCAAATCAGCTTTAAAAGTTTGAAGGTGGAGAAAAGAAATGTGGGGTTATTTTTCCAGTGTACTGGATAGTCATTTTTTTCTCCTTCTCTCAGCAATCCTGCATTGTCTTTTGTGATTTTTGATCGAACTGTTTCTCCATGGAGGTTTTTTACTAGTTATAGTTTTGATAACCTGTGGAGCTATGCAAAATAGCAGGGTAAACTCGATAACATTTGCAGCCACTTTAGGAGTGAGGGATAGTTTCCTCACTGGTCTTACAGGGGCCACTTGGTGATTAAATGTACTGATGTTTCACAGCAATTGGTACTGTTACAGCCAGATCGACAACAGAGGACACACTCGACCTCAAGCCATACGCAACTATGAGATCATGAGTATGTCTGTGTGACTTGCTGTTTAAAATATAGGTAGTTTTAATGGTCTAAAAAATTTAATATTGGTTGAGTGCAAACTTGACAACAATTCTGCAAATTCACTAATGAAAGATGTTGAGTGTTTTTTAGGGGTTATGCAAAAAATGGTCCGACAGCCAGACAAAAAAATGTGTGGTGCTCTAAAGATGTGTCGGCGTTAAAAGTGACTTCTTTGTTTTTAAAAAGGTTTTAAAAATGGATGCAGTACCGCCTCCTCCTCTTCATTCCCCTGTCGAAATTAAAAAGCTCAAATTTGGTGGGCAGGCCGAACGGGCCACCCGTACCAAGCCATGTTTCTGTTAAAATAATCCCTTCCATGCAAATATCTGAAATCAAAGTGTAATAATGTACATAAGTTATTCAACTTTACTATAATTTATGAGTGTTATATGTTTGCTTGAAATATTGTGCTTACAAAATAGGATGTTCTCACAAGCAAAAGTTTTCCACTGCACTAGAGAGAACTAATGGTGTGAATACGTCACAGATTTGACCCGAAGGCTAAGGATCTTTTCCTGAGTATAGCGTAAAGAGAGTTAATCAGTCACATTTCAAATAACAAGTTGTTGTACAAAAACTGGTTTCAACTGGAAATTCAACCTTCAACCAACCCCTAAACCCTTAGTATTGAAATCACATTGTAACCAGGGCATTCTTTTTCTAAATAAAAGGCCAGGAGAGGGAAGACTGCTTTGAAGTGAGTTGGAGGACTGTAACCAAAGCAGTTTTCCGTTCACTTTCCTTGCAAGAAAACCATACACAATTCTCTGTGTCTTCTTTTGTATGCAGGTTTTTGTTACAAGTGTTGGGTTCAACCTGACACAAAGTGTTAATGACAAAAGTTTCACTTAAAAGGGAGCCCATGTTCAACACAGCTTAGTTTATGTCATAAAGTGGAGGAAGCGATGGCTTGATGTGTATGAGATTGTTTCTGTTAAAACCTCATTCATATATGTGCGGTGATGGATCATTTCTGCCAGTGATAGTCTGAATATCCACATATCGTGCCGGAGTTGCCTGTCTACAGGAGTAGCTGGGGTTATGGCCTGCAGACAGTCAGTTTCTCCATGCACTGTGTACAAAAGTTTCCACATTGACCACCAGCACACCAAGGGTGCCAGTATGAACCCTGTCCTGTATGTAAACTGATGGCTGATTCTAAAACAGGTCACACTTATTAATAAAACCAATGTCATAAGTCAGGGCGCTAAAACACTGCCAGGTGCTGCGGCCGAAAAGTCTGTTACAACGCCGCGATCCGCTTGAGAAGACGGGGACGGGCCAAGATAAAAACAGTTTTGCCGCAGCTGCGGAGCAACCGAGAGAGTCTGATAAAATCACACTTTGTCACCTAAGATTCGTGGAACGTGTCATTGAAACCAACATGTAAAATCAGTTTAAAAACTGTTGAAGGGATATGACATGTGGTACTTTATGGTAGCTTAGTATTTATTAGTTAGACATTTAAACAATATTTTTGTTTCGGTACAAGTTTCAGTAATAATTTGGATATGTATTTATTTTGGTATGTTGCCATTTTAATGATGTTTATAGGGGGTTTCTTGCATGTTATGTAGGCTTATAAAAAGAGTAAATACACATAAGGGCTTTTTGTTGACAGTAAACCGAAATTTGTGTGTCCTGTACTACAAGTTCTACAGTGCTTTGGGGCATTAGAAAATACAGATGCTTTCCTACTTACGACCATTAGACTTACAAAAACCGTAGATATGAACATTTTTTTCGGGATGTCAAAAAATATCCGGACATTGCTGAAAGTTAGAATTTCTATTGTGTGCACATTTTTCCGAGTAGAGGACAGTGCTGTTGTGCTTCTTTCCGCCGAGTGGCGCTGTGAGAGGTCACACAGTATCCACCTTGAAGAAGAAATCCGGCTTCTACTTCCTAGCTCGTGTGTAAACATACTACGTGTACTGTATCTCTATTATCGTGTGCATTCATTCAATATGGTTGATGAAAAGTGAAAAGAAGAGCCATGCCGTTTCTTTTGAAATGAAAGTGGAATAAGAAAGTTAGATGCGGTCGAGAAAATTGTCGTAACGCTTTTTTTCGCCCACTTTTTACCACGGAGGAGGAAGTAGCCTTATTCTTGTAGCCCATCTTCCACAAGTAAGTTAAACTTAACTTTATTTATCTTTAAAGAGCATATTATTTTACAAAATGTTTATTTTTTTAGTACAATACCATACTTATGCAAGCCTTAAACATACATATATAAATCTTAAAAATACAAAACAGCATGAAGTAGCTCACGAACAAATTCAACTTACGAACGACAGTTTCGTTTGTAAGTAGGGCAGCGTCCGTACCAAATGAGGGAAACTGCACGTGCACACAATAAATCCCATCAGGCAACTCGTATACGTCCATGAGTAATCGGAAAATAAAAATACGAACACAACCATTGCAAACCTAACATTTCTCTCCACCTCAACATTTTATTTTTCTTCCAGGAAACAATAATACTAATCCAGGCAAGATGAGACACAGCCTGTAATAATATGAAACCAAATCTAATGTAATGTTTACACATAATCAATCACAGCCTGACAAATCGTAATGCACAAGCCAGGGTCACGCCAAAGATTTAAAATTAAAGTACAAGTCCCACTTTAATCTGTGATTCAGCACACAAAAATTCCTCTCCAGGTGCCTTCATTGAATTTTAATGCCAGAATATTTTGTTTTGGTGCTCATGTTAATCCGCGAGCATTAACAGCTTTCGTGCTACCTTTCTTGATGCTTCATTTTTTTACCTTGCTCTCGACAGTCAGTCTTAGTATTTTTGTTTACTCTAAATATGCCTTTAAATCAGGGGTCAATAACTTCTAATAATTACACCCTTGTAAAAACACAGTAATAACATACTAACAACATATTAATAACATTCTAACTAAAATGGTCAGTGAGCAGTGCCCTAAATCAGGGGTGCTCATTACGTAGATCGAGATCTACCGGTCTATTACTGAGGTAGCAGGAAAGTATTGAGTGCAGTGTATTTTTTAGCAGTAGAATGCAGCTATTTAGCAAATACATCAATGTTTCTTAACAATAGTAGCAAATTGGAGAACACCAAATGTTATAAATGTTGGGTTTAGTGTATTACAATTGTTATTAATTTTGGCTAATAATGTGATATGTGTTTAATGATTGAGAATCCAAATAAAATGTAATATTTGCAATAATCAATATATAGTAAAATGTATGATGTTGGAGTATATCAATATGACTTACAAATCAATAAAGAAAAACTGTTAAATATACTGGTATTTAGGTATATGATGGAGTTTAGATTATTACCTACAAATGAAAGTATTTGCCTTATTTGATTACAGGGTATTTAATGATTTCCAATTTATTGAACTGCTCTATTGCAGGAGAGTGATACTTAATTCTTGCAAGAGCATCATTGGACAAAAACTTTGAAAAACTTGAGGCATGGTTTTTACGATTTTATTATAATTTTTTATTTTGATTAAACATATTTGATTTGTTTAAGCAAGCATGGAGAAATATTGTTAGTATTCAATTCCTCGAATTAGGATGCCTTTTTTTTAACGTAAGACTGCCCTTGAATCTTCATTTTTGTGGCTGTAGATCGATCATTTCAATTGGTTATTTTCTAAGTATCTTGCATGCTGAAAAAGTGTGTGATGTGTTTTTGGAGCCAAACGTACCTCGACAAACATTGCAGCATCTCCCGTCTCTTAATATCTGTTCGCTGACAGAACAGTTGAGCTCTGGACACGTTTCTGTGACTCTCACCATCAGACCATGCTGCAAAGACAGTTTATTTTTATTTTTATTTGTTTGTCAGGAACAATGTAATCGCACATTGGTTCAGATACAAAGTTTGCAGATAAGGTTGAGCATGTATTGTTAAACAAATGCTAAGTTACAACTTCTTACCCTGGTTTGGATCTTTATAATCTAAAACATAAACAGCTTTAAAAGTTGCCAAAAAAATGAAAGGAGAGTAGTTGATGCAGTTTCAATTAACTCACAGTTTATGAGCACAATTCTTGTTGATTTTCAAACACATTTTGTTTTAAAAATGAATAATTTGAGCTCACGGATGGCCTATTTTTCCATAGTTTTATTTTTTCATTTTGAGTAGAAATAATTTTATTTTTAGTATTTGCATTGTCATTATTTAAATCATGATTAATTATTTTAAAGTACAAAATGTAATTAAAATATTATTTTCTATATTCATTAATATTTATATTTTTACTAATATTAATATTTGTATTCATCCATTCATTCATTATCTGTACTGCTTATCCTCAGTAGGGTCACGGGGGTGCTGGAGCCCATCCCAGCTATCTTCGAGCAATAGGCAGGGGGACACCCTCGACTGGTTGCCAGCCAGTCGCAGGGCACACAGAGACGGACAACACAGCCAATTAACCTGACATGCATGTTTTTGGGAATGTGGGAGGAAATCGGAGTGCCCGGAGGAAACACATGCAAGCACGGGGAGAACATGCAAACTCCACACAGGAAGTTTTGATCTCATGACCTTATAATTGGTAATGTTTTATATTTTTATTATTGATGTTATTATGGCTATTATTAAGCCATGCCCTTTTCATATGAACATTAAACTACTTGCAGACTAGAATTTATATATATATATATATATATATATATATATATATATATATACAAAAGTCAATTCCATTGAAGTTGGGAAAAAGTTTAAAATGTCAGTAAAATTAGAATAGAATGACTTGCAAACCTTTTCTAACCCATATTTAAATGAATACACCACAAAGACAAGATTATCCATGTTCAAACTCATAAACTTTATTTCCATAAGCAAATAATGATAAACTTAGAATTTTATAATTGCAACAAGTGCCAAAGTAGTTGGGAAAGGGGCTTCTTCACCATTGTGTTACATCACCTTTCCTTTTAATAACACTCAATAAACGTTTAGGAAGTGAGGAGACTAGTTGTTGAATCGTTGATAGTGGAATCCTTTCCCATTCTTGCTTTATGTACAGCTTCAGCTGTTCAACAGTCCGGGGTCTCCTTTGTCTTATTCTGCGCTTTATAATGCGCCACACATTTTCAATGGGAGACAGGTCAGGACTGCAGGCAGGCCAGTCAAGCACCCGCACCCTCTTACTACGAAGCCACGCTGTCGTGAGACGTGCAGTGTGTGGCTTGGCATTATCCTGCTGGAAGAAGCAAGGGCGCCCATGGTAAAGATTCTGTTTGGATGGCAACATACTTTGTTCCAAAACCTGAATGTACTTTTCTGCATTAATGGTGCCTTCACAGATGTGCAGGTTACCCATTCCTTGGCCACTCATGCACCCCCATACCATCACAGATGCTGGCTTTTGCACTTTGCGTGCATAACAGTCTGGGTGGTTCTGTTCTTCTTTGGACCGGAGGACACGACGTCCACAATTTCCAAACACAATTTGGAAAACTGACTCATCAGACCACAGAACACTTTTCCACTTTGTATCAGTCCATTTTAGATGGGCTCGGGCCCAGAGAACCCTGCGGCGTTTCTGGATGTTGTTGATGAATGGCTTACGCTTTGCAACATAAAGTTTTAACCCACACTTACGGATATAGCGTCGAACTGTATTGACTGACAGTGGTTTTCCAAAGTGTTCCTGAGCCCATGTGGTGATGTCCTTTACACATTGATGTCGGTTCTTAATGCAGTACCGCTTGAGGGCTCGGAGGTCACGGGCATTCAATAATGGTTTACGGCCATGCCGTTTACGCACAGTGATTTCTCCAGATTCCCTGAACCTTTTCACAATATTATGGACTGTAGATGATGATATCCCTAAATTCCTTGCAATTGTACTTTGAGGAATGTTGTTTTTAAACTGTTCAACAATTTGCTCACGCAGTTGTTCACAAAGAGGTGAACCTCGCCCCATCCTTGCATGTGAATGACTTAGCTTGTTCGGGTCTCCCTTTTTTATACCCAGTAACAACTCTCACCTGTTGCTAATTCATCTGTTCACCTGCAAATAGTTGGTTGATTTCCATTCATCCACTTTCTGAGTAGTTATTGACACCTGTCCCAACTATTTTGGCACGTGTTGCTGTCATCAAATTACAGAGTTGATGATTTTCTCCCAAAACAATAAAGTTTATGAGTGAAGACAATAAATATGTTGTCTTTGCTGTGCATTCATTTAAATATGGGTTGAAAAGAATTTGCAATTTACTTGGATCAATTTTTATTTGCAATTAACACACTTTCCCAACTTCATTGGAATTGAGTTTTGTATATATATATATATATATATATATATATGTGTATATATGTGTGTGTGTGTGTGTGTGTATTTAGATTTCCCAACTGCACTTTAAACAACACAGTTTATTACATGAGATGAAATAGTTTTGCCAGAAAATATCTTAATCAATTATTACATTATTATTTTATATTGTTATTACGTAGGCGATAATTATTATTATTATTTTGCTAACAACCTAACACGATTAATTTGTCATTCTTTCAATAATAAAATAAAATATTTGAAGCCGTTTCTATGTCACCTCATCAAAAAATAATGGAAATTACAATCAAATATTACAAATGTACTCCTTCACTGCTAGCTTAGTAAAATAATGGATGTTTATGTTTTCTTAACTTTTTGGATTTAACATTCACAATAGTTGGTGTGTAATTTGACTTTTTTTTTTCATTTAGCACTTTCAAGTGTTAAGTTTTCATAGTTAGCTTTTACTAAACAAATGGACACAAGTGTTGTAATAAAAAATGCATCTCCCCAATTAAACTTTCATGTAAATAACGCTCACCTCTGAACTCCGCTTAACATGAAGAATGTCTTTAATTATAATCCGTGCGACAATATAAAAAGCAGTCCTAATGAGCTCCTTTGTATTTCTGCATTAATGAGTTTTTTGTAATTACCTGGCTTTCTGAGCTTTGGAGAAACAAAAGAGAAACAGATTGAGTCCAATGAAAGTCAAATTAATAAAGACTTGTGAGCCTGTTGGCTAAAACAGTCATTTAAAAAACGTACATGAGCTAATTTTTAGCTGAAAAAGAACTCAAAGTTTGGGTGCGCATTATAAATAAGGTTTTACATTAGTATATCACTGTTTTTGTGCAAAGATGAATCAATCGAAAACTATCGCTAATCAAATCGCAAAATATTGGAGGCAAAGGGAATCGAACCCAGGTCACGGTGGTAAAAGCACTGAATCCTAACTACTTATCCACTAGTGTTATAAATGCCGAATGAAGAGGCATTCAATTTTATCTCATGATTACAGTATTCATGGTACCAGAGACAAACGTTAAAAAAAGGAGAAAACAGAAAGTTGTCCTGAAAGATATAAATAAAAACAAAAAAAACACTCTTTGGTGTATTTGCTGATTAATCGGACCTATAATACATTCAAAATATTGGTATTGTGTTCATAGTATCCGTCGTAAATAAATTATTTAAACTATCGCCGCACATATTGAACAATGCATAGTTTGAGCTCAGGAGAAGTGAAAAAAATATTTGGTACCGATTTTTATCAAAAATTATTCATGCATGAATAGATATGGTCAATTTAAAAAAAGGATACTCTACCTTGCATTCCCTGCAGTTCCGTGATAAGAAGCGTTGACCCTCGGAATACACCTTTCCCATATAATGACATTTTGCTGTGAAAAAAAGGTATTTATTCACAAAAAGGTTACAGTCAACTTTCACATGTATATTGTCGATTGAAAAGAATACATTAATTGGGAATTGAATTACTTAAAATACCAACGGACAGTATGTGATTGCATGCAGACATGGTTTCCAAGGATCTAAATAATTCAGCCGGTAAAACCAGTTATCTTAGGTTAGCGAGGAGAATGTAGTAGTGTGTTAAGAATACAATGAAGAAAAAAAAAATCAATCAATATACACCTCTGGCAACAAAGAATAATATAAATACAGATAAAACTTATCATGTGAAGTCCTGCTCTCCCGGAGCTCTCAACTCTTGTTTGCCTGTGCTTGCTTCAGGCATGGATCACTAAAAATAGTTTAATTCCTTGATATCTGTTATTTCAAACTTGAATTTCTTCACCATTTTCGTTTTTGGGAATCCGTTTGGAACAGTGTTTCTCAAATGGTAGGTCGGACCGATAACTCTTTATAGTGGGTCGCAGGCCTTTGCCCTGGCCAAATATGCTAGGTCAAAAATAACTGATCAGTCAAACGTTGCCATCCTGATTGCGTTTGAGCGGAACCATATCTCATTTTATTGCAATTTCATTTGTTTTATTTCCTTTTTTGCCCATTCAATGGCTCCCAACAAAGTTAGTGATAAGGGGAAAAGTGGGAAATAGTGACAAAAACAATCAAGTGTCTGGTCATTTTAAGGCAGTTTTATGTGATGCAGGCTTACATATAGGTATATACAATAATTAAAAAGGTCATAGTTTTGCTGGTCATTCGGCCGTTTTTTTTGAAAAAGATGAACATACTATATACTATCTGTAGTTTGAACTGCACAATCCTTTCATTCATTAAGTTTGAAAAGGTTTTTTTTCTTTGATTTGGGTCATGGCTTGTAATTAGAGTGCAATGGTGGGTCCTCAAGACAGACCAAACAAAACCCACTAGTTTAGAAGCGTAGGTAAAACAATAAAAATATACAGAATAAAAATAAAAACAAGAAAAAGAGTTCATAACAGAAAATATGTATGTATTTTTATAAATATAAGGCGCACATACAAATATTAGATTTTATTTTAAATTATTTGAAATTAGTGTGCCCTATAATGAGGTGCACCACGTGTGTATTGTTGTTGTAAGTCGGACGTAGTACACACGAGTATGTGCGTAGGTGCGCTATGCAAAACATTGTGTTTATTCCACGCACCACCATCGAACTGTGCCTCTGTGCATGCCCATCTCTAACCCTACATACAGCTGATACTATCTGCAAGCATTGCCACAGAAAAAAAACGACATTTTGATTTTGAGGACTGGTACCACATTTCTTAGCGCTGATGTTGCAACTGCGACAGTACTTTTCCATGGTATCTTTTGCATTGGTGTGCTGTCTTCTTTAATGAGCATTACTTCTCACAGACATATACGCAGAAAACCTTTGATGACACCGTTACATTGTGAAAATACGCCGCAAAACGCTAGTGCTATCATCAATTGTCGGGTAATCACAATCGCTGAAGCATCTCTGAAATTGCTGTCTTGTGTGCAAAGTAAATCTCCATCTGCCTAGTAACTAATGGCATCGGCGGCTGAGTGGTTAGAGTGTCTGCGGAACAGTTCTAAGGTAATGAGTCAAAATCCAGCCTTCCTGTGTGGAGATTGCATGTTCTCACTGTGCCAATGTGGGTTTTCTCTCACATTCCAATAACATGAACAACAGGTTAATAGGTGACTTCAAAATTGTCCCTAGGTATCAGTGTGCGTATGAATAGTTGTCTGTCTGTGTACTTTTTGAGTGGCTGTCAAGCAGTTCAAATTATCCCCCTGCCCACTGCCCGAAAATACCTGGGATGGGCTCCGGCGTCCCCGCGACCCTAGAGAGGATAAGCTGTGCAGATAATGGATGAATGGATGGATGAGCTAGACCAAGGGTTCGAAGCCCATGGCTCGTGAGCCATTTATGGCTATTAGATAAGAACATATGACTCAGAGATAAAATTGTACTCGCGGAAATTCGACCTACAACGTTCAAAATCTGACAAGTGTGGAGTCAATTCTACTGTTAGCATAGCTTATGTACTGCAAATATCTGGAATGGTTCGGTCCAATATATAAAAGGCATACTCCTCACTACAGTTTACAGTCAAGGTGTCACTCCAACAGCCCCCGTTTTGGCCGTACGTCACTAAGGAATCCTGTATATGGAAGCTCGTCAAACAATTGAGGTTCACTGTTGAGACCATTTTAATGAAAATCCACAAAATAAAATTAAATATGGCAAAAAGGCCCGCGAAGCAGCAGTCGCGGTGGGCGATGCTTTTTAAAAATCACACATCTGCCCAGCGGCGTATACACCGAAGATAAATACGTTGGTATCTTTGCAGTATTTTGTGACATTTATACAAGAGACTTCTGCTTGCACCTTGTTTTGAAATCATTATTTATTTAAAAAAATGAAGGTCAAAATAAGCCTACACGATCTTTGAAGTAATTGCGGGATGGAGACAAGTTTGAAGTGTTATATTTGTTGATATGGGACACAGGCTCTGGCATTATTCTTACATATTACATTTTGTCAAATCATCTCATATCACACAGAAAATGTGATTTGGTCTGGAGAACGAGTTTGGCGTTTTTGCTGTAATTTGACTTAAAATATATGGTACGGCTGTCTCAATTCCATCCATCCATCCATCCATCCATCCATTATCTTCCATCCTACCCTCACTCGTGAACAAAACCCCAAAATACTTGAACTCCTCCACTTGGGGCAACCCGGAGGGAGCAGGCCACCCTTTTCCGACTGAGTACCGTGGTCTCGGACTTGGAGGTGCTGATCCTCATCCCGGCCGCTTCACAGTCGGCTGCGAATCGCGCCAGCGAGAGTTGAAGATCACGGCCTGAGGAAGCCAACAGCACCACGTGATCTGCAAAAAGCAGTGACGCAATGCTGAGGCCCCCAAACCGGACTCCATCCCCACCAAGGCTGCACCTAAAAATTCTGTCCATAAAAGTTATGAACAGAATCGGTGACAAAGCGCAGCCCTGGCAGAGTCCAACCCTCACCGGGAACAAATCTGACTTACTGCCGGCAATGCGGACCAGACTCTGGCACCGGGCATACAGGGGGGCGCTTCGGGAGTTCCCCATACTCCCGAAGCACCCCCCACAGGGCCTCCCGAGGAACACGGTGTAATGCCTTCTCCAAGTCCACAAAACACATGTAGACCAGACAGGTAATCTCCCATGCACCCTCAAAGACCCTGCAGAGTGTGTAGAGCTGGTCCAGTGTTACACGGCCAGGACAAAAACCACACTGTTCCTCCTGAATCCGACATTCGACCTCCTGGCGGACCCTCCTCTCTAGTACCCCTGAATAGACCATACCAGGGAGGCCGAGAAGTGTGATTCCCCTGTAGTTGGAACACACTCTCCGCCCCCCCTTCTTAAAGAGGGGAACCACCACCAGGCTGCCAGTCCATTGGCACTGTCCTCGATGTCTCAATTAAAAAAAAAAAAAAAAACCTATTGTGGCTCTTTGGGTCCAAAAGTTTCCCAACCCCTGAGCTAGACATTTGCTTTGTTTTGTTTTTTTTACATATATAGACATTTTCGGCGGGCTGGATTAAATCATCCTACAAACTGGATTACTGACTGTATATTTGACATGCCTGTGCCAACATGATTTTAGCACTCATTTTTCGAAAGAAGTTCAAAATGCAAACTACAATTCAAAAACGTTCATGTTTCGCTATAGTAGCGACAAACGGAAACCAGGTCGGCATTAGAAGTTGGTATGAGTCATGTAACAATCATTTTTTTTAACAAAAATGGACTGTCAATGCCATCTAAATTTCAAGTCTCAAATAATAGCTTCCCTTGCCCTCATGCTAAAGTGGTATGTAATTGGCCCCAACTGAAGTATTTTTGTGATATGTACTTACGTCTGCATTTCTTACAACAAGTCCCTTCCATATGCACTGGCAATGAGTCCTCCGAGCAATTGGCAGGTGGACAGAAGATCCTGCGGCACTCTACGACTCCATTCTGTTGATGAAGATATAAAAATAAACCTAAATATTAATTTTTCATGTTTAACGGGAATACCATTTATTCAGTACCGCATAGAGTGAATAGTATACATTGGTTTCACATGAAGGGGAAAAAAAAACAATAAACAAGAATCACAAGTTAAATCAAGTATTTAACTCTTGTATTTAAGTGTATTTATTTAGTAGAGCTGATTCTTTAAAACCTTACCCAAACTAGCTTTGGGTTTTATGTAAGCTGAGAGTTAAGGAGTTAAATATTTAACTCTTTAATGTTATCACTTGGAGCTTTGACACTGTCTTTGAGCTTTACACAAGGTTTAAATCAAATGTGTAAGTTTTACTCTAGACTTTACATATGCTTTACAGTTAACTTAAAATTTTTACTTCTGAAGGTGCTCTCTAAAATGTTCAAAGCCCTAACTCCTAAATTATATATCTAAACCTTAAAATCTTTAGAGCTTTTGAATTAATAAGGTTTAAAGCGTTATACAAGGTTTAGATCTTAGTTTTATAACTAAATCTTAAGCTTTTAATTGTTTAATTTTACCACTTAACGATTTAACTCTTAGGTTAAAGTTTGTTGAAGCCTTAAATAAGGTTTAGATTAAATGTAGAAGTTTTAACTCATGTTGAAGTGGGTTTAACTTAATCTTTAACTCTTAAATGTTATCACGTAAACCGTAATAAATTTAAAGCTGTAACTTTTTGTTAAAAACTTAAAAATGCTTTACTATAACTTAAAAACTCTGGATTCAAAGTTGCTCTGAATAAATGTTTGTATTTTGGCTTTAAACCCTAAAAGCTTTAACACTTAAAAAAGTTTAGATTATATTTAAAGCTTGGCCTTTGGAGTTGAATCAGCTCAACTAAATGTCAAAGCTTTAAAGTTTTAGTTGGAGCAGCTTTAACACGAGAGTTTAAGCTTTAGGTATGATCTATATCTCATTTACGGTTTAGTAATTAAAGGTTTAAAGCTTTAGTTAAATCAACTTGAACACTAGAGTTCAAACCTTTATATTTAATCTAAGCCTCATTTAAAAGTTTAACACTTTAGGCCAAGAGTTAAAACTTTAAGTGATACAGTTAAGGGTTAAAACTTTGAAGCTTTGGTTAGAAATTAACCTGAAATCCCTATCCAAGCTGTACCGAAAGTAAATTGAATGCTGTTGAACCGTTTGGACAATCTGGATGGTTTTGGTCTCTTTTAAAAAGGTCATACTCCGTCGTACTAAAATAATTACTGCAAGTGCTATTAACATTAAGTAATCTAAGTTGCAACACACAGCAATTAAAGTTCTTTAGTTTTTGACATTTTTTTTTGCAATCACATGCCTACAGATGAGTCTTGTAAAGGCATCTTGGATGGAAAGCAGAAAACAGCTGGGACAATAGCCTTACCTGGTCCCAGGTCGAAGTTGATCACAATCTGAAAGGTTAAATGATAGCGTTTCACACATTTTTCTCTAGGTATGCCTAGGCCAGGAGTGTCCTGCATGTGTAGGAGGTCTCCCTTCTCAAACTCAGGTGATGCAAATATTTAGCTTATTAGCAAGCTGTGTGGGAGCTTGATAATAAGCAAGGTGATTGTAATGATCTATATTGGAGTAGAGAAACTCCAAAAACATGCAGGACATGCTGCTTCTCGAGGACAGGGTTGGCCACTCCTGGCCTAGGCGTTTCCACAAGTGTCCATTTGGAGCAAGTGCGATTCCACCAGAGACCTCAAAGTTCTAAACTGACAAAGACAACTTCGGCTTCAACACACTCCAACCAGTGATCCTGGGCCTCTGGAATTGAGGACTGCAGACAGGCCACCACCATCACCACATCATTGCACTAAAACCAAAGTTTGCAATGGTAGAATTTGAGCAAACTGAACTGTATTTCTATCCTAATGATCCATGATTCTTTCATGTTCTTATTTTCATTTAGTTTTTGTGTTTTTTTCAAGATTTTTAGGTAGATGACCAGTAAAGAAACGTGATTAAATCTTGAATAAAGTATGTTGAAATTTAAAAAACAGAGACAAGAATTCCCTTTTATTTGTTGTGTAGTCAATTCTTCAGATTAACTAAAAGATTTTTCCAATCTGTTTTACTGATGAAATTTACTTAAAAAACGTGTGATGCTCCAAAAAGGCGAGGTGAGTTTACAAGAATAACCCCGCCTCAGGAGTTTAAATGGTTAATTATTTGTTAAAAGAAATTACTAACCACCCAATTTCGCTACAAACAATATGAAATTATTATTTTCCTTCTTTTAAGGTTGTGCGTTTGGCGAGTTACGTCTCAAAGATGCCTGTTTGCTATTGGTCGACGTTTTACAAAGTGCTTCTCATCTCATCAGCGACACCGCTTATCCTCAGTAGGGTCGCGGGGGTGCTGGAGCCCATCCCAGCAATCATCGGGCAGTGGGCAAGGGACACCCTGAACTGGTTGCCAGCCAATCGCAGGGCACACGGGGACAGACAACTCACTCGCTCATTCACACCTAGGGACAATTTGGACCGGCCAATTCACCTGAAATGCATGTTTTTGGAATGAGGGAGGAAACCAGAGTGCCTGGAGGAAACCCACGCAAGCACGGGGAGAACATACAAACTCCGCACAGGAAGTCTGGAGCTGGATTTGAACCCACGCAGGAAGTTCCCAAGACATGAACTGTGCCGTACATGCGCTAACCACTGCGTCGCCGTGCTGCCTTCAAAGTGCTTCTGTATAATGATATTCTCGTGTTGCATTCTTGACAATACTTCATTGTGCATTGTGTAAAATATGGACAAAGGATTTCATAATTAGGTCGGCCAAGATAACACTCACCTTACATGCACAGTTCCTGCAATTTTCCGGCTCCGCCCACATCTCCTTATCCCTGTAGACTAAGCCGTTGACATTGCAGGTCTTCTCACAGTGACATCCCTCAAGCTGGGTCAGCCTGGACTCGGCGTAATTCAACTAAGGATGATGTCCGAATATTGAAATGTGTCAATGCATATATTGTTTGTTTTCTCCGTTCACAACCTCTTAAGTATTTCAGTCTATTATTTCTTCATCCAATTAGTCATTGGAAAATTGCGGGACCCTCTTTTCCACGACATATGCACTCTAAATATAAAACATTGAAGTGCATACATTTCTCAGGCACTTCCATCTTTTTGCCAACATTATTCAGATAATATATATAACCCCCACCACAATGCATTCATTCGTTCATAATTGGTTACTGTGCTGTCCTCACTGCAAAGTATCCCCTTTTTTTGCCAGCCAGAAAGCTAGTGAATGATATCCTGAAAAAAAAAACTTATTTTCTCTAGTTTCCGTTTATCCAGACAATGGCCTCAACCATTACTCTTGTAATGTCACCATGAAACTAAAAACAAAAGTAAAAACAAAGTAGAATACATTCCTGTTAGCTCTTCAATCAAGTAATCACTTTCCGTTTCATACTAACTGACAATTACTGTCCAAAGCACCAACAAAAGAGGACGGAAGGGCTCTTGAAGACCCCTCTGTTTCTCAAAGGCAGTATCATTTATTTCTAACTATGGATTTCCAATTGTATCCGGTAATTCCCGGTGTATAAGGTGCACCAAATTAGAAGGCTCACTTTCAAATTTCTGGCCAATTTGGGGTTTTTAGGTACGCCTTATAGTCCTGAAGATACGGTAATTGACAGCCATTTTTACTGCGCACACAGCTTTGACCTGTTCCTCACTTGTGCCTGGAATATTCCATTTTAAATACCTCAACAGAACTCTGTTACCAGTATCACAACCTGGGTGTTTAACGAACATGTGGAAGAAAAAAAGTCTTGTCCTTATTTATTGCCCATCAAATCATCAGTAACAAACCCCATCAAAAATAAAGACGGCGCGAGCAGCTTAACTCTTCAACTCTCATTTCCGTTTTTTTTCCAAACACCTGTCATTAGGAAAGAAAAAGAAGTGCCACAGCATCAGGTTTCAATAAAGCTATTTGTTAAGCCAATCGTATTTCAATTTGGTGAGCCGTAATGCACCAAAGTTTAACTTCTATTATTTGACTAAATTATATGAGATTTTTTTTCACTCTACAGTGATGTTTTACCAGATTTAAACATTGAACCTTTTAATAATAACTCTAGAGCAATATCACTGGCTTTTTTTTTTCACCCAAGCAAACACATTTACATGATTTGCAACATTTACATTTTCTGATTGTCATGGGTCCCTTGGTAGCTTCATCAATCTTTTTGGCATTTTTAAAGTTTTGGGTTTTTTCCTAACCTGATGCCCATTTTTTCCTACAGGGATGATTTCAGGTGATTTTTACGGGTAATGGCAAAATAGGGTTAAGTATGTTTTGTTTGGATTTCACCCGGGAATAGTCTTAGTGAATAAAATCAGTCCATTTTGCCTCATGTCAACGGTGCGAGCATTCAGAATCATAATATGTACGGTCATTTTTCAACTCCTACTGTCATTCTGTCACAAAATCAGTGTCTCTGGCAACTCAGGGAGTGATTAACACAAAGGTAAGTTTGTTTTTCTAAACTTAAATTGTTAGGTGATTACATATTATCTTTTTTTTTAGCCTAAATTTACATATAACTGCACATTATTCCTTTCAGTAAAGAGCTCTAAACAAGATATCTAGCAGGTGAAGTCCTAGCATGAATCCGTAAAAAATGTGTAAAAAAAAAAAAAAAGCCGGTAAAGTCTATGACCTCAAAGCAACTAGCGATTCTGTTCAAGGAAATTAGTGATGAAGAAGTTGATCAAGTAGAAGCTTTATGACAGCTACAGTGACATTGACTAAATTCTGAAACCAGATAAATATGTTGATGGTTTAAAAACATATCGTGGTCATCATGGGGGGAAAAAGTTACTGTGATTCTAGTCCACCAACCACCAGGCCCATTGCCAACTAAGAATCGGTTACCTCTATGTTTATGTTTATTGCCTGTCCCTCTACAATCCCCGATTATAAGGGAAACCATATTTTAGTCAAATGGTCATTTTTACTTACTACATAAAATGTAGTCTCGTGTCATAAGAATGGGTGGATCAAAAACCATGTTTCTAGTTTTTTGTTGTTCCAGAATCACGAAGTTTTCAACAATTTTGGAACATTTTTTATGTTGTTCCAGTGTTTCCCTATTTAGATTTTCTATTCATATACAATCAAAACAAAGAAAACCACTCTAATTCATCATGTGATTTTACATTTTGATCCATTTTCTATGACAAGTAGTGTTTTGGGGGTATATAATATTGAGTAAAAATTACCCGACTTATGTGATGGTGTTAATTTTTTTAGCGAAAGGGTACTAAGCAACTTTAATGTCAAGCAACTCAGAATCTCTGAAAAACACACAACAAAATGTCAATTAGAATATTGCAGCGCAATCATTAATAAACTGAAACACAAAAATTAACTTTACATGTGTTGTGTAAAACACATTGTCTCTAAAAACACAGGAAACATATTAAAATATTTATAGATGTACCAAAAAAAGATGAAATACAAAACAAATAGAACCATCTCTTATATTCAACACATCTAAAGTCGAAGACACAGAATCCCTGAAAAAAACATGAATCTTGACACATAACAAGAGAAAAAAGGCGTCTTGAAAGGAACAAGTCCTTAATTGGTGGTGGTGGGCTCCTGTTGTTCAATTCCAACAGCCGGCTTATAAAGCTGGTTTGTTAACAAACCACACATCACTAAAGACCATCACTGAAGGCATAGGTTTGAAATGCATGGCACGCTACTATAAAATTAAAAAGTTTAAGACGTTCAGCGAACCCCCCGCTCCCTTGTTTGACTGTGTGCCGTTCTAAGAGTCTTTCATTCTCAATTCTATTGATGCCCGTCCTTTAATTTTGATGCCTCTTTGACACAGGTCAAAGCACTTAGTTCTTCTCCCTGTGATGACTTTAAAGTACAATTAAAGGTGACATTTGATTCCCTTTAGTTCAATTTTACTGCATTCTCCACAATATAAGGCGTACCAGATCATAAGGGAATGGCGTTGAAAAACATTTTTATAACCTTGGTGCTCGGTTGCCAAAAACCTCAAGTGTGAGTGGGACAGAGGAAAACACCAAGCTGCTCTTTTCCACACTCTTGATACAAAACAGGGCGGTGACATCTCACAATATTCGAGATGCCCTTCTGGAGGAGAAATTAGTCAATGTTTTTGTCAAGATTTTTCATATAATACATAACAGGAGCAAAACCGGATGTCTGAAAGTACTTCATAATTTTTATAACATACTCACAATATTTATTTATTATTTTTTCACCCAAAAATCAATTACTCCATCTATACATCCTAATTGAAAAGCAATAGATGTTATCTATCAAAAACTTTTCAGGTTCTCTTTCTGCATAATTGGAGTCAATGTCAGGTCGTTAGAGTTTCCTTTAATACACAAGGACTGATGACAAGTAAATACAATTACCGTAGCAACTACTCATGAAGAAAACACAAAGATGACTTCTGACGTCTGTGTTGCAACGTCGGACCATTCCTACAGTATGGTTACGCTCACATTTTACGAACCCATCAATTGTATTTTATTTCAGGGCAGTAATAAATATGTGCTTTTCTTCATAATCGCTATCCAACATTCTGATAGCCGCCTTGAATGGTCACATGATGCTAAAACACGTCACGTAAACAATTTGAAGTAGAGATGAAAACAGCGCAGCTGTAAACAGCTTTACGTGTGCGAGTGCACAACGCCGTTTACGTTCTGCAGTCAAAGGCATCAACGCCAAATTCCCCATGCGGTTGGTTCAGGTGTGTGCAGGTGTAACTTACCATATCTTCCGAACTATAAAGTGCAACAAAAAAAACTCAAATTGGCCAGAAAATTGAAAATGCGCCTTATAAAACGGGAAAAAAAACAACCAAAAGATAGATACAGCATTTGGTAACTGTTCTGCTTGCATACCATATACAGGTATAGTGCTCTTTGAGTGCTTTGTTGTGATTAATTGTTGTTTTGCTAAAAGGAAACAGAAGCACAAAACTTGTATGAAGTCTGAAACGTGTAGTGATTAATTGAACCAAGATTTGGTTAATGGCAAAGTGTTGTACCAAATAACATACTTGTATTTTCATCAATGACAGAATATGCAGGCTTAGCTCAGAAGTTTTCTGTAAAGCTAGCAGGCTAATTGGACTTTTTTGTATGTTGCTTTGAGTATGGGTAATGGTTGAAGCCATTGTCCGAACAAACATCTCGTAAAGAAAATATGTCTGCTTATTAGGGACGTCGCTCTCTAACTGTCTAGCTAGCAAAAAGGGGATCTTTGAAATGAGGACAGCACAGTAACCATTTATGAATGAATTCATTATTTTAGCGGTGAAACCAGATATCATAATATTAATTTATGTTTTTTTTAATAAATTATTTGAATTCAAACGTAATTATGTTTATGCAACCCTTGCTCTTATTGTGGTTTTATTATCATGCGCCTTATAGTCCAGTATGCCTTATGTATGAAAAATATATCCCAAGAGGTGCGTCTTATAATTTGGTGTTCCTTACACTGCAGGAAATTCTGTAATTTCAGGTTCAAACATTACTTTGAGGTTCATCAGACATGTTTCACCAGATGCTTCAGTCCTTAACTCCATAATTTGGTACCTAGAGAAAGTGAACGCGTTCAAGGTTTTGGCTGTAAAACTAAAATAAATAAATAAATAAATAAAAACCTGGACAAAACAGTGAAGGCCACCCAATAAATTGTGGTCAGGTTGGGCTGAGCATTGCTGCATACAGGCCACCACAGCTTTTCTTTCGGGACCTTCTCTTGGCAATGCCAGAAAACACAAAAAGAGAGCAATCCTAGATGCCTCTGAGACATCTCCAGTGGCTAAATGAAAGTGAGAGTGGAAAAGAAGCCCTAAACAAAAGATACTCTTTTAAAAGGCAAAGCATCCACCCGAGACACCACAGAGGAATAGCTTTACGATATATTGTGAGCAGCAGCCACTGGCAGTGGTCATAAACTAATGGGCCTGGTTCTCTAGTGCTCGATGCGTGATACACAGACACTCTGGCATTGCAATAAAACAACAGGAGACCATCGAACTCTTTAATCAACACACTCGGGTGTCTCCATTATTTTGATCCCATGTGATACTTACATAATCAAAAAACAGTGCTAATTTAACACTCTGTAAATAAAAAAGCCACAAGATCAGCATTTTCACATGTGTACCAGATGTCTTTGGGGGCAAGCTGAAGCTGCTGCCCGTCAATGCTGATGTCCGGCTTAAAAACGAAATGACGCTTTACAGAAAATAAACAATACCAACCAGATAATGAATCTGCTGAATCAAATCAGGAGGTGTCTCCTGCTACTGCTAACCATGGAAACCAGTATTATCTGTCTCATGTGGGGGAAAATCCCCCCCAAGAAAGCAGCATGGAGATGGATGGGCACCAACAGGCTGTACTTGCCTTTACGACCTATGTGGTTAGGGGATCCGTTGACCTCGTGTTCATTGAGATAGTGTTAAAACGTCCCATTAAGAGTCAAATTAAACATATATTGCACATATAGTAAACCAACACTAATTTTATGATAAAAAAAAGAATATCTAAACAGAGAAAAATCATCAACTATGCGTAAATGTAATTTATTTGTGTCAATTTAGTAAAAATATTTTTTTCATAAATAATAATCTGAATAGACAAAGTTTACAGCTATAGGCCAATTATTGTACTCCAAAAATGTGAACTAAGAACATTACTATTTTAAATTAGAAAACATTATATTTTGTGCTAAATGTAACATGTTTTCTGGACTATAAGGGACACCGGATTATAAGGCACACCCCTGAAGAAAATTGTCTTTTGTGTAATAATATTTCATATACAGACACTCCCTTACTTACGACCATTCGACTTATGTAAAACGGTAAATACGAACATTTTTGGAGGATGTCGAAAAATATACGGACGTTGCTGTAAGTTAGATTTTGTATTGTGCACCTTTTTTCCGAGTACAGGACACTACTTTTGTGCTTCTTTCAGCCACTACTGGCGTGTGGTGGCGCTGTGAGAGGTCACCCAGCATCCACCCCCAAAGAATACATCTGCTTCCTCTTCCTAGTTTGTGTGTAAACCTTGTATACTGTATCTCCAGCGATATTTTTATTGTTTAATATCTCCTGCATCCATTCGATATGGTTGGTGTAAATGTTACACTGTAAAGTGTAAAGAAGAGGCGAGTTGTTTCTTTTGAAATGAAAGCAAAGTAAGAAAGCTTGATGCGGTTGAGAAAATGGTCGGAATGCTTTTTTTCAGCCACTTTTTACCAAGGAGGACCCCTTTAAGTGCATCTTCCAAAAGTAAGTACACTCAACTTTATTTATCTTTATAGAGCATATTATTTTATGAAATGTTTATTTTTTAGCAAAAACTATACAGGTTTCTTATAAAAACCTTACACATACAACATATAGCACTGAAGCAACTTACGGACAATTTCAACTTACAAACGTTCGCAAGTAGGGCAGGGTCTGTATAAGGCACACTGGACTGTAAGCATGGACTTAAAACTACAGTGAAACATAGGGTTGCATAAATAATAAATACATACATTTAAATTAAAATAAATATTTCATTGAACATGAATTGACATTTTGACATCCGGTTTCAGCATTTGAATGATTTTTAGCAACAAACAAGTTAAATAAAGTCACATTTATTTATGTAGCCCTTAATAACAATATGTCTCAAAGGACTGCACAGGGTTACAATTGCACCATCGCCTGATCTTAAACCAACATGCGGGCAAGGAAAAACCCAAAACCTCAGCATGAGGAAAAAAGAAACCTTGAGAAGGGGCCTCACAAGAAGTAAAGATTTAACATGTTAACTATAACAGGGCACTCACAGACCACTCAACATGTTTCTTAAATGCAGAAAAGTTACTATATGTAGTATTAGTTATCAACAATTCAGACATTTTAAAAAAAACGTAAACATAAATAAAAGCATTCATTCAAATAATCACAATAGGTTTAATATTTACAGACAATAATCGTCCAAAACAATAATAACGATTTGCAATAAGTGTTCCAAAGTTGTCATCTGAGCTGCCGTCAAAGTTCTGCGCTTCTCTTTTGTTTCCTTTTAGCAATAAAATATTACCAATGTTAATCTTAAAAGGCCCTCGAAGACCACTCTTTATGTTTCTCAAAGGCATAACAGTTACCGTATGCAGTATAATTCAATTGTAACTATGAATTTCCAATTTTATCCACTGCCTTATAGTCCAACTATGGTAAACCTGGTTATATTACCGTGTGATGAGCATGTGTGCTCCATAAGAATGTCAAAAAAACAAAACAATCAGAGCAAATTGGTAAAGGAAAATATCCACCCTTTGGTTAACCTCCACCATTCGGTGGGTAGGAGATGGGCAAATCTTCCCTGTTGTGATTTGAATGAACCACTCAGGTGGCAAACTGATATATGTAACAATGTTCGAGGAGAATGTGTCCAAACAGCAGGATGGTAATGTTCAACAGAAATGAGGTTCATTTTAGTCTCATATATCAAAGTTTCTGAGACAACTATTTTAAATCCTGACAAAATGTTGTACTGCCAAAAGTGCTTTAAGTGGCTAAGCAGAACCTCAAAAGAGGCAAAAGATAAGATTGTTATTTTATGCTTCTCAAAAAAATATATATTCTATAATATTTTGCTTATGTTTAGGAAGCTTTTTTATTTTCAGGATATTCTAACCTGTTTTTTCCTAACAAAATGAGAAAAACAATCTGAAGACTATGCAAAATTATCTTATTCAGCAGATGTATGATTATTTTTCTTATTTTAAGAAATATTTTCTTCGTAGATTCGAAAAATGTACTCAGAATAAGCAAAACAGTCTACCGACTGTGAGATGATTTTGCTTATTTTAGGTATAAATCAGATTATTATAATAAAAAACAAGTTAAAATGTCTTAAAACTAGAAAAAAAGCATTTAAAGCAATCAAAAATTTATGAGCAGGGGGTTTATAAAAACAGTATTTTTTATTGGTTTAATAAATATTTTTGGCTTTTTAAACCAAAACAAAAAAACATCCTTAAAATAGGCATAATTGTCGAAAATTTTCATACTTTACACCCAGATTCCCTGAAAATACACAAAAATGAATCAGAATCTTACCCCATTCATGGAATTTGTTGCGCAAAGCAAATGGTTTAAAATCGTTCTATATTTTAACCTTTAGTGTGTTTAATCTTTATTATCGACTCATTTAAATAATTGTTGTTGTTTGCATAAATGTTTTATAAATATTATGGGTATTTTGGTATGCGTAGTAAAGTAAAAAAATAAAAATGACATTGCTTCGTACAGGAAAAATGTTTTGGAACTCTGACAAATTTGTGTTCAAATGCGGAAAAAGTACCAAGTTATAACTGTATTAATAAATAAAATGAGTAAAGCAAAGGCATAAATGCAATCCGTTACCTAGGTTTTATGGAGGAGTTGAATATGACTGACATGCAGCTCGAACTCTGCTGCCATCACCTCCAAATTTGTGTAAAGGAGGTGAAGGTCAACTCCATTTTCTCCAAGCCCACGCACCAAAGACTTCCAGGTGCAGACGGATTGAATGGCCATAAAGACTGTCAAGCACTAAGGACATGTTGTGACTCAATTGCTTCAGTCTTTCCCAAGTACATAGAGGACAATATTCCTGACCTATCCTCCCCCCCCCCCAAAATGTCCTCCCAAATGCAACAGTGACTTAAGACTCAAATGAATTGAAGCACAAAATAATGGACACTGATAATGGCTCAAATTACTGCCGTCAAAAATATTTGTCGGCCTACAACAGGGATCGGGAAACTATGGCTCGCGAGCCATATATTGCTCTTATCATAAGTACATATGGCTCAGAGACAAAATTGAGACCATGTAAATTTTCTCCATGTTGTTTCATTTATAGTGTGGGTGATACAACACTGGAATCCCTGATGGGACAGTCCAGTATTTTTAGGGCATATTTACCTACAGCTTACTGTCAAGTTGTCACACCAACAGAAACCTTTTTGACTGTTTTGGATGATTAGGGGGTTGGTAGCCTATAGCTTGTGAGCTTGGTTGGGTAGGGTTACTTTAACTGGATTACTTTCAATTACTTTTGGATTACTACAATACCAAATATGCTAATAAAAGACAAAATAAACTAAATATGAATACAATTACTTTTTTTTTTGTGCAGGCTTGGGGAGTAACGGAATACATGGAACGGCAAAAATAATGTTGGCAAGCTGTTTGGATTTATTTTCATTTTGTTTCTGTCGCATTTTATGTTAGTTTTGCCAGAGATCAAAGAGATGAAAGCCAGGAGAGAAAGCGTACCACTTGTTGTGAGTCATAATTTTATTGATATTTATTTTGTCTTTTATTAGCATATTTGGTATTGGAGTGATCCAAAAGTAATTAAAAGTAATCCAGTTAAAGTAACCCTACCCAACCCTGCTTGTGAGCCATACATGGCTCTTCTTTTGAATATATATGGCTGGGAGATGAAATTGTACTCCAGAAATCCGACCTGAAGCATTAAAAATCTCACAAGCCTTGAGTCAAATCTACAGCCTGCATAGCTGATGTAATATATATGTGACAGTTCGGTCCAGTCTATAAAGAGCATACTCTTTACTACAGTTTACAGTCAAGGTATCACTCCAACAGACCCCGTTTTGGCTGTACATCGCTAAAGAAAAAGTAAACACCCCAAAACAAGCACTACGAGTAATTTGATTTGGTGAGCGGTAAGGATGGGCAGAGCTGTGAACAGTGTTCAAGCAGTCCCTTCTGTTTCTCGCCCACTGGTTTCTTGGCCGAAGGTAAATACGTTGATATCCTCGTTTGCAGAATTTAGTGACATTTTTACAAAAGAACTTTGCTCGCACCTTGAAATAACTTTTTACGACAAATGATGGTCAAAATGACCATTAATGCACTTTAAGGCCCAGTGTGTAAAATGTTACCACTAGTGGCACTGGTCTCCGTTGCAAATGAAACCCAGTGTCACAGCAAGCAGAAAAACGTCAGACAAACATAGCAGCCTACTAGGTAGGGATTCCACTATGTTAGTGGAATGCATATTTTTTAGCCTATGTTTTTTTGAAAAATATTGGCATAATAATTCATGTATTTTTGTTCGGTATTCAAATCAATGTTTTTTTTTTTTTTTTTTACTGAATGAAATATGATTTGTACCACAAGGAGGCACTAGATATTACACACTGTCCCTTTGGGTAAACTGAGAGTGAGACACATTTTAAAAGGGATATTTATATGGGACACAGGCTCCGCCATGATTATTATTTGATATATTTTAACAAATCATCATTTGTCAAACCATGAAATAAAATGCGCTGAAGAATAAGCTTTTATCTGGAGACCGGCTTTAGTGGTTCTGTTGTATTTTGTCTTAAATATATATGGTGTGGCTCGCTCTAGAGAAAATGCTTTTATTCCTCTTTGTGTCAAAAAGGTTCCCGAACCCTGTCCTACAATGTAAACATGTAAGTCATACCCCAATGGCATTAAACGCCAAAGTAATGCTTGTTTCATGTATAAGTGTTCTTATTTTTAGACGAGCAATCATTTTTCTCAAATAAATCACCAGATCATCCTTGATATAAGTTGGAACATTTTTTCTTGCACTGCAATGAAAAAATATGACATTTAGGGTAGAAAATGTTGCTTATTTCAAGAGTAAGTTTTCGCGCATTAAGCTGGTTTAACTCTTTTTTTTATCATTTTTTTTTTAATAGGACAAGGAATTATTAAAATAAGCAAAACACTTTTATCCAGGAGATGGTAATTCAGTTTGCTATTTTTTTCTTTCTTTCTTTTACATGACTTTTTCTTAAAATTAGCAATGTCATTATTTTACACGTTTGATCGTTTTTCCTGTTTTACAGATTTATTTAATTTTTAGGACAATACAATGTTGCTTTAATAAATATAATGTTTTCTACCAAAATTAGAAACAAAAAGTTACAATGAGGAAAATGATCTACCATCTGATAGACATTACAATGTTGATATCTTTTGCCATACATTTTCTTTTTTCAGCTGAAAAAGTTAATATCTATTTAAAAAAATATGTTTACAATCTCTCTCTTATTCTCAATCGCTCTCTATATAGTATATATGTGTTCTTTTTTGCAATGTATAAAGCAGGGATCACTAATGTCATGCCCACGAGCAACAGGTAGCCCCCTAATAACATATGAATAGCCAGTTCTAAGAATATCCCCCCAGTGAAGGGTCATTGTGATTTTCTTTTAAATTTGATTTCTTACTGACATGGGAACTCGATGGAGGCGGTGTCTTTAAATACATGCTGTTTGTCCACAACTATTTTAAAAATTAGCCTATATCTTATAAATCTGAATTACTCTGTGCCCTTCTGGCAAGGAAGATGATTTAGTGGCTATTTTAACTCCCACTAACTTAGTAATGGGACAATAATAAAATAGTAACAACATGGTAATAACATGTTACGTTGTCATATTAAAAATGCTTATACAACCGGTAGCCTTGCATGCACACATGTAACTGAAAGTAGCTTTCAGCTCCCAAAAAGTTAGATGACTCCAAGTATAAAGTGAACAAAGAAGTAAAATACACCCATACAAACACAGTAGCGACACTTCTACTTTTCTATGAAATGTTTAATCAATTCGCTTTTCATCACTTTTATCCAGGAACTAAAAGCAGAATTCTGCAAAAGCTCCAAGAACTACGAAGCCATCACTTGACTCCTTTTAATGGCTTTGAACCTCCTGCGAGTGCATTTAAATGGCCTCAAATCATACAATTACACATTTTTTCACTCAAACGAACGAATGCAAGAACGAGTGAGTGCAGCTGCTAAAATATGAAGATGACACGGCCCTGGTGGCCTCTTCGTTAGATGAACATGCAAGCCTTATGTGGAAACGATGGCCCTTTAGTTTCCGGAAAGCTCACTGGAACTGAATGTTAATAAAAACCAATGAGGTGTACCGTGGGGGGAGCCACGCCAGATTCAGCACCCTTTTTTAGTGAGGCGCCTCTGTTTGAGGGTCATATTCAAGAACAAATTCGAACAAGTAAAAAAAAAAATCCCCTCATTTTTGCAGGGACTTGTTTCATAACCACTTGTATTATGTAAATTATGACTAAGAATTAGTTGCACTGGAATCCCTGATGGGACAGTCCAGTATATATAGGGCATATTTACCTACACCTTACTGTCAAGTTGTCACACCATCAGACACCGTTTTGACTGTTTTGGATGAGTAGTGGGCCCAGAAACTCATAGTTGCACTGCTACAGTCCATATATAGTGGATGTAACAGTTGCATCCATCAATATATCAGGAAAGCCACACACAGCACACCTTGTAAACAAAGGGGACACCTTTTGCTCATTTGAAAGAAATATTATTTTTTTTAAATCAAGAATAACAATGAATACTGTGAGTAATAATTATTTAATATAAGAAAAAATCTAAAAAAATCTATTGTGTAAAACAACTTTGCTTATTTTAACTACACATGTTCTTGTTTGTCTATAAAACAATATAAAATATGATAATATTGAAAAAAAAATCTTTAAAATCAATGATAGTTTCTGCAAACAGCAGATATTGTTTTTTTATTTTACTGTTTGATTACCAAATCTTGCAGGGACTATTTTTAGCAGAATATTAAATAATTTGTTCATCCTACATTTAGTTGGTTTAGTATGTTGTTGTATATTTATTGTCCTCTTTAGCAAACAAAAGGCAATTTGTGATGCAAAAAATATATACATTTATAATCACTGGTATAATCATGGACATTACTTGGACATTACTATGGAATTGATATATTTTTATTACCTTTAGAGTCATCTTGGCGAGAAGATCCTGAAGGTCCATAATGCCTTGCACCAGGCTCAAGAAATCACTACAGGTCGGGCAGGCTAAAGGGAAGAGTCCAGGGACAAAAGAGAAAAGATGAAGGACCCAAATTTGATTATTTTGAGTAATAACAACGACTTTTGATTGGTTCACAGTGATTAATGAGAAGAACTCATGGAAGAGAACTTATCTGCAAAAATCTGCTAGATAGAACAATTTTTAAGTGTTTCTGAGTATAAAATTTTCTTATATAAGCAAACATTTCTTAAAATGGGATTCATGTTTTGCTGTGCACCAACTCGTATACACTTGCAGTTCAGAAAATGACATTTCATGCTGCTACTTACTTCGGTTAAGATTAGGACATTGGGCGATGTAGCCGTTGGGAGCAAACACAAACTTCACATCCTGAATAATCCCCTGGAAAGAAAAGGAACAATACACTGATGAGATTTTTTTTTTCCTCTTTTGAGCCAAGACGTCCAATTCCCTTTATGTTCACCAGTAAGCGATTGAGGTTAAGTTGAAACAATTTGCTGTTTGTTGAAATAATACGAGCCCCTCCCCACTTGCCCGTAAATATAAGGAGCTCATTTGTATGAGAGTGGCATAAAACAAGCTCATTTCAGCATGACAAATGGGGTGCGTGATTTCACTGCCGATGATGAAGGCGTGTTGTTGTCCACTTAATGGAAATTTTCTCAAAATCTATCCCATTAAATCTGTTATGCTTTTCATCGAGGGCAACTCATGCCAGGACGCGTCAGCTTTTCAACAAATGAGAAATGGTCAAAAAATATATACTTATATCAAGTGGATTTTGCTGAAATTGGCAATGCACAAGTACCAAGCCAATAACTATGGGACGAAATATATTGTCATGGTGATTGGCCTGATAGAAAAAAAACATGAATTAGTCCCTTGACACCACGCTATATTAGCTTTATCTTTCATTTATCGAGCAATTTTACCATGCTGGCCCCAGTTCACAGCAATAGTCGACCAAGGATAATGGATCGCGGCCGCACAGGTGTTGCTCATCTTAGGTGGAACGAAGGGGGGGGAGTCTCGCGCGACACAAATCGGCTCTCTTAGCTCTTGCTCTCAGCAATAGTTCATTAGGGATAATAGATCAGGATGCCGGTTGAAGACTTTGTAAATAATTCACTGCATATGTTTGCATGCATTCAATCATTTGAAAACTGAATATTGGTTGAACTCCAGTACTGTAAAGCCACAAAGACAAACACAGAAATCTGATGGAGGACCCTGCCACACAGGTGCTGTTCATTTTAGATGGAACAGAGATAAAGAGACTGACACAAATTGTCTTTACTAGTCCCTACTCTCAGCAATAGTTGACTGGGGATAAAGGATTGTGGCCAAAACAGCGCAGTTCATTTTAGGCGGGCCACCATTGCACGCCTCAGAGACCTGAACAGAAAAATAGATTGCACTCTGCTCTTTCCGGCCCCGGCTCTCAGCAATATTCAACTGAGGGTAATGGATCGTAGCCAAAATTACTCATTTCATTTTAAAGTTATTCTGGCCTAACGATGAATCAATATTTGAATGGATCGCAAACTATTTTTCAACCTGTGATGTACTGAGGCTACGAAGTATAAACGATTTGGATATTTATTTTGATTAATTGCATTTACTAATGTGCGCAGCTAAAACAATACAACTTGATAAGAATGATTACTGCATGTTTTCTTTGGAAAGGCATGCGCGCATTTCACTGTTGGAGCTCTTGTATGTTTATTAGCGACGCATTTTCAGATCATGAAAACACCCATAATCATATACTTATGCACTTTTTGCAATTTGAATACGTTGATGATGACGTACTCATAATAACATATTATTGTTATAGTCATTATATATATATATCATTGACAAAGTAAGTGTTGATCAATAATTCACTAATTAAATCCCTACTGTTTTCCACGTGTTTTCACATCACTACTTTTTGGAGACATTTTTACCAGAGTTGTACATTGTTACAACAAACAAAACTTGGATTTTGTGTGTATTTTTTATTAAAGTTATTGTGCATCCATAGCTGAAACATAATTCAGAATGCTCAACTGCACTCACACCTGTCCCTCCACTCTCTCTATGAGCCCTTTCAGTCTGGTTTCCGCCCCCGCCACTGCACAGAGACTGCCCTTATCCGTATTGTAAATGATCTCCTCATAGCATCTGACTCCGGTCTAGTCTCCATCCTCTCCATCCTCATCCTCCTAGACTTGAGCGCCGCCTTCGACACAATCTCTCACCCTATCCTCCTCAATAGACTCTCCTCCATTGGTCTCACCTATACTCCCCTCAGTTGGTTCCATTCCTACCTCACTGGCCGCACTCAGTTTGTCCAGCTGAAATCCTTCACCTCAAAGCCCTCCCTAGTCACCACAGGTGTACCCCAGGGGTCTGTCTTAGGTCCTCTTCTCTTCATCGTCTACCTCTTGCCTCTTGGTCATATCCTCCGCAAATTTAAAATCCACTTTCACTGCTTTGCTGATGACACCCAACTCTACCTCTCCTGCAAACCAAACTCCATACTCCCACCTCCCTCCCTCACCTCTTGCCTTTCCGAACTCAAAACATGGTTCACAACAAACTTTCTTGAATTAAATCCCAATAAAACAGAATTCCTCCTTCTTGGCACAAAATCCACTTTATCCAAAGTAAACAATTTCTCTCTCAACATTGACAGCTCCTTAGTGTCCCCCTCCCCCCAGGTCAAGAGTCTGGGTGTCATCCTGGATAGCATGCTTACCTTCCACTCACATATCAACACCATCACCCGCACTGCTTATTTCCACATCCGCAATATTACCAGACTCCGGCCTTCCCTCATCCCCCGCACCACTGCTATTCTTGTCCACAGTCTTGTCACATCCCGCCTTGACTACTGCAATGCTCTCCTCTTCGGCCTTCCTCAAAAATCCCTCCATAAAATTCAGCTGCTTCAAAACGCCTCTGCTCGCATCATCACAAAAACATCTTCCCAGCAGCACATCACCCCCGTTCTCTAACAGCTACACTGGCTTCCTGTTCAGCATCGCATCAGCTACAAACTGATCCTATATACATATATGGCCATTCACAACCTGGCTCCTCCTTACCTGTCCGACCTTCTCCAGGTGCACGTCCCCACTCGCTCCCTCAGATCCTCGTCCTCCCTCCGACTGTCAGTGCCCCCTGCCCACCTGAGCACCATGGGAGCCAGAGGCTTCAGTCGCGCTGCTCCCAAGCTTTGGAACAATCTACCTCCGGACCTCCAAAACTGCACACCTCTCTCCACTTTTAAGTCCCGTCTAAAAACACACCTGTTCAGGACTGCCTACAACACATAGCTTCTCCATTTCCTATGTTTTTATGATTTTATGTCTTGTTTTTATTTATTATTTCGCTTACAACTTTTTAAATTGTATTTTTTCACTGTTTGTACAGTGTCCTTGGGTGGCCTGAAAGGCGCTTTTAAATAAAATACATTATTATTATTATTATGATTCAAAGTTGCCTACCAGTCTGCCAATTATTTTCAAAGACGTGCCAAATCCAAGGCTGCTAAATCGAGGCCATTTATGATAACAGCAGGCAACAAACTCTTTGCCAAAACACAAGGAAAACCAATCTTTTAAAATGCTCCCATGCAGTGTGGCACAATTTCGCCTAAAAATTGCTAGCTGGAAACGATCCCGTGTGTCATCATGAGTACACGTGCCGCCGAGCTGGAGATTTGCGTAAAATCCATTGACACGTTGCCTCTGTGTCTTGGAAGGGGAACGAGAATTGCAGCACAGATTGAAAGCAAATTCACACAGTAGCTCGAACTGAGCGCTAGTGGGTTCAGGAGAGGTTGACAGAAGTGTCAGAATAAAAATGAAGGTGTTGATCTTAGACATCTGTTCTGGTGCTGCAATATACAATCCCTGACCATACATCACTGTATATGATTAGTACATAATCTCATTGAAACCCTGAAACATATTCTGTCTTTTCTGGCTCTCCAAATGTATACAGGCCATTTGCTGTAATGTATTCTGCATGTATATATACATGTACACAACATACATTTCCATATCGGGGTCAAAGGCTTATTGACAATGACTACATGAGTGCATTAAAACCCTTTCTTGAAACATATTTCACGTTGAATATTCAAACAGTACACCAACATTGATGTAAGGTGCCAGGTTGTGGTTACCAATTTGGATTCTGCCCATGGAATACAGCAAATATAGAAGTGTTATTTCTGAGATGTGAGGTGTAAAAATGTGTCGGAACAACTGCACAACATTACAGTTCAAAGTATACCGACAATACATTTGAAGCGAAATATAATTTTTAACCTTTTTTGGGAAGGGAGAAAAACCCCACTCCTATCAGAAAAGCCTCATACACAGAAAAGAAACATAAAAAAGCAAGGTCATTGAAAGGGCAAAGACAAAAAAAAATCTCAAAGGCAGGAGAAATGTGCAGACAGCAAGGCAAAGGCACAGATGACAATACGAAGACAGACAACATAGCAAAGGCAAGAAGGAAAAGAAAAAGACCAGGAAAAGCAAAAGGCAAAGCAAAGACAAAGACGACGGGGGTAAAGGCAAAGAGGACAAGAAGAAGACTGGGCAAAGAAAAAGACAACAGGACAAACACAGCTAGGACAAAACAGACACAAAGATGACAAGGTAAATAAAATACAGAAACAATGACAAAAGGTCAAAGACCTAGATGAGGACAACAAGGAAATGACAAAGAAAGACGACATGACAATAGAAAAATCAAAGGAAAAGAGATCAAGGAAAAACTGATAAAGGGCTATATTCATAAATGGGACTTGACTTGGTAACGACAATATGGCAAGGCAAAGGCGACACGACAAAGACAAAGGCAAAGATAACAAGACAAAGACAGGAAAGATAGGACAGAAACAACGATGACAAGGCAAAGGAAAAACAAAGACGGAAAGACAAAAATTCAAATAAAGGGGCAAGGGCAAGACTAGACAAGATCAGATTAAATCGAGTATTAATGAGAATCTCGGAAAATGATTTGACTTCTTCAAACACTGTATTGATTTAATTATGTATTAATTGTTATTTTTATTTTGATTCATGAAAAAACAATCTTTTAAGTCTTTTCTTACCTTTGCCATAATATAAATATATTTTTTAAAAGTGTACTGTATATCATTTTCCAGTCATCTATGGGAAAAAAAAACTAATGTGTCAATGATTTCGATTTTTTGTATTCATTTTTTATATTTTCATTTTACCAGAAAAACATTTTACAGTAAAATAAGAACACCATATTTAAATGGATTAAAAGTATTGACTAATACATTGCTTTTGTATCCCCATAGTTGGCTAGAAAAACTATTTTTAAACTCTAAAATGTGAAATTATTTCTATAAATATCATTATACTGCTTAAGATGTGCAAAATGATCTGATTTTTTTACGTGTCTAAGAAAAACTGCACACATTTTCACAAATACCGTATTTTCCGCACTATAAGGCGCACCTAAGGGTCTTAATTTTTTTCAAAAGCTGACCATGCGCCTTATAACACAGTGCGCCTTGTATATGGCTCAATATTAAATTTGCAAGGTCTCGCAACTTACTCAACAGCCGCCGACTAGATTCTCCCCCGAGCGCGAAGTCGTCCGCGGTGTATGCTGGGATTTATATACCGGCGTTTCATTGGCTAACCAATGTATCAATTATCATTTGAATCGATCACTATTGGCTGAAGTTATTCGGAGCCTCGGATTGGCTAGATGCCCAAAACAAACCCTCCAATCGGCCGAGTTTAACAATGGCGTAGCAAGTCCGCGGTGAATGCTGGGATTTATATACCGGCGTTTCATTGGCTAATCAATGTGTCAATCATCATTTGAATCGATCACTATTGGCTGAAGTTATTCGGAGCCTCGGATTGGATAGATGGCCAAACCAAACCCTGCAATTGGCCGAAAAAGATGTGTCAATCATCAGTTAAATCGATCGCTATTGGCTGAAATTATTCAGAGCCTCCAATAGGCTAGATGACCAAAACAAATCTTGCAATTGGCCGAGTTTAGCAATGGCGTAGCAAGCTTAGCAAGCTTGCTAAAGTACACCATAGAGAAACATGTTTTATCAGTCTGTATTTGCAAATAATTTACTCTCCTGGATTTACTTCACTAACGGTTGTAAGAAGACCATGATTGCGTATCATTATTGAACGTGAGAACTTAGGTGAGTTATGCGGCTTTATGTTTTCCCGGTATCTTGTTTTAGAACGATCTTGATGTTGCTGTGATGAGTTGAGTGAATTTAACTCAATTCCAAGTGTTTATTGTCATATGCACAGTAAAGTTGCGAGTGAAAAAGAAAATAGAAACATAGAAATGTTTGGCATTTCTTGAATCCCAAGACTTCAACCTTCCGAATGATATTTGAAATGACGCATTTAAGTGACATCGTACGGACACCGCATCCGCACGTGTCTACGACACGTATTTGCTTCTTTGCAAGCTTTGGGAATGTTAAGGGGGTAATCAGTTGGACTGAATCATCTGACTGTTTTGTCGACGTTCCCATTGTAGCGCCTTATAATCCGGTGCGCCTTATCTATGGAAGATATAGGACCAAAAACTTTTTTTGGGGGGTGCGCCCTATAACCCGGTGCGCCCTATAGTGCGGAAAATACGGTAAGCCCAAACTTTCATTCAATTTCAACTTTGCCCCTCAGCATTGAAGTTCATTCTAACTATGTAATTTTCAAGCTGTCCTGTCTAAGAAATACAGAAAAAATATAAGAAATATAAAATCAAAAAGCTTGAAAAGTGAGCGTGGGTGAGCAAATGTGTTTTGACTCATACTGCGACTATTAGGAGACCTGCTGAGCCCGACACAAAAACGCAATCATTTCCTCTCAGTGGTATCATTTCAGGTAGACAGTACCGCCCGTCAACATCAAAATTACTAAGTCGAAGGGACTTTCCGATGATTTAATAAGGAATTATTCAGACTGAAAAAAAGTTGTGTTTTAACACAAAATACTGTGCTTCAACAAGAAAAACAAATACACTGATTTTCAGATGATATATGACATAACATACCAGACACTCCCCTACTTACGACCATTCAACTTACGAAAAACGGTAAATACAAACTCTTTTTTTGGGATTTCGAAAAATATCCGGACATTGCTGTAATTTAAAATTTTGTATCGTGTGCACCTTTTTTCCGAGTACAGGACAGTACTGTAGTGCTTCTTTCTGCCACTACCAGCGTGTGGTGCTGTGACAGGTCACCCAGTGTCCACCCAAAAGAAGAAATCCGCTTCCTCATCCTAATTCATGTGTAAAGATTCTATACAGTATCGCTCGCACGCTAGAATCTTTATTTTATTGGTTAATATCTTGTGTACTACAGTACTGTCCTGTACTAGAAAAAAGGTGCACAAAATAAAAAAATATAACTTACAGCAATGTCCCGATATTTTTCGATATCCCCCAAAAAATGTTTGGATCTTCCGCATTGCATAAGTCGAATGGTCGTAAGTAGGGGAGCGTCTGTATTGTCATACATACAGTTAAATTAATACCCCATTGGCAGAAATAAGTTCTCAATAAGTATAATTTTTAAGATCTATTATAGTATTTTCTCATAAAATGGGAAAAAAGAGCTTACGTTAAATGAGCACATGTATGTTTTCAGCATTTTTGTCTAGTCTAAACTTAGCTGGTTAGTGTGTTTGTTTTTTTACTGTATTTATTGGCTATGAGTCCCAAGACGCTAAAAGGGATGCAAAAACACCATGGAAAAAGGCAGAAGCATCGTTATCCTGGATAAGGAATACAGTCTTAACTAATTCACAATCTGGGAAATTATTAAGAATAAATAGGCAATTTATAGGAAAAACATTCCTCACAAGTGGAAGTTTTGAAATCACTTATAATTTTAATTCGTTCTCCCAAACTCCCTCTGCATCTACCCACTAACACCAATCTACCAGCTCAAGTCATGTCACACCAGAGATAAATACAATTGTTTCTTTATGTGTACGTATATCAACAATGTTAATTACAGTAAGTAAATAGACATATATTACATATACCATAAACAATAATATATTATGAATATAGAATTTGAATGTTTGGAACACTTTAGTTGATAACAGTAGGTTTTAATCCCCCACAATATGAAAGTTTCGATTGCAGCTCAGACTGGATGAGTATATTTGTCTAACTCATTTTATTCAGAAATTTCGAAGTACATTGAACGATCTGCCACCGTAGAAAACGCCAATTGAGTTATCTGAGTCTAGTCTGTGTCTTTGAGTGCCTCTTAATCTTGGACTGACAACCCCTTCGACGCAGGTTGAGGATTCCAGGCGTTCCCAGCTCACCTGTCAGCCCGCATCCCTGTAAATCTACTGTAGGAAATGTCTGCTTCTCCTCCATCACATTGCAGGAAAACAGCATTGTCATGCTAGCTGTCAATCTTTTATTTAGATAAGTGACGACCTGAAATAAACTCTGCATAGAAAACTGTGATTACCTCACTGCAAACCCAGACGTCATTGCAAACTATAGTCGTTCATGGCAGTGAATGGGATTGTGTTGTGAGTTAATAAAACACGTTGTGATTAGTTGACTTTAATTTACTTAGAAATTAGCACCATTATCGCTAGGAATTTGAGCATGTTAGAGGGACAATGCGTATTTTATGATTTTATTATTTGATGGATGTCACTTTATTGTGTAGTGTAACCAAAATCTGTGCTAAAAAGCACAAGAAAGAATAGACTATACAGACGCCGAATGACATTTTTTCTTCTGCTGGATAAGTATGACAACTTAAGGGTGTTCTTTTATTATTTGAGTCAAGACACAAGATAGACCATCAATCCATCCATGCATTATCTGCACCACTTATCCTCAGTAGGGTCACGGGGGTGCTGGAGCGCATCCCAGCTATCCTGGTTGCTAGCCAGTCGCTGGGCAAACAGAGACAGACCACTCACTTGCTCGTTTACACCTAGGGACAATTTGAACCGGCCAATTAACCTGACATGCATGTTTTTGGAATGTGGGAGGAAACCAGAGTGCCCAAGCACGGGGATAACATGCAAACTCCACACAGGAAGGTTCGATCTCATGACCTCAGAACTATGCCAAACATGAGCTAACCACTGCACCGCTGTGCTGCCCCAAGATAAACCATCTTGCCACAAATATAATGTATATCCCCAAGACTAGCCATGATCATTCTCCAGGGCACGGTCCAAAAGGGGCTGGAGGGCAGGAAGACCGAAAAAGAACTGGGCGGACAACATCAAGGAATGGACTGGTGCTAACTCTACCACAACCTCCCAACAGGCCAGGGACCATCAACAGTAGAGAACCTGTCCAGAGTTGTGTCCTCAGTGGTGCCCTGACAACAAAGGCAGTTAAGGGGTCCGTGATAATGTGTCAAGGAACTCATTTCAAGAAATATTTTGGTTTTAGAAAAAAATACAGGACTTAAAATGTGCAAAACTATCTACCATCTTCTAAATCAGGAGTGTTAAAGTCAAGCTGAGGGCCAGACTGATAGAATGTTGAAATTGTTTTAAATGATGAGTATAGTTTAGTGCAGTGTTTCTCAACTAGTGAGTCATGACAAAAAATTGGGTCACGGACCCGTTTTGAGGGGGTCAAGGGTCCTTTGCCTGAGCAAAAATTGGTAAAAGAAGAAAACAAATGACAGAGGATCAATTACACACCTTAACAATAGATGGTAATAATGCCCTGCAAATGTGAACTGACAACTGCCATTTCAAACCACAGAAATAGTTTGTTAAGCATGTTGTTGAGCATGGCAGTGTGGCCTGTGAGGTATGAAGGGAACAATTGGAGAGGGTGTGGGTCATGAAAAGAGAATAGAGTCTGCTAAGAAGAATGGGTGGGAAATGGCGTCAAAGGCGGCCTGTTTATAGTAATGAAGACAAGATACCGAAGTGAAACGTTTTGGATTTAAATGAAAATGTATTTTTAAAAAATCGCGTGTTCGTGTGATAATTCATGCATTTTTGCCTATTACTTGGATCAATATTTCGCTTAATGAGGTTTTTTTTTTTTTTTACAGGAGAGAACTGCACAACCATGCAGGGTTATTTATTCCTGGGGGAGGGGAGCTCACCTTGAAAAGGCCATGCTTGTGGCTGTGCTGACCAAGCCAAACGCCACTGCCAGGGGTGAAGTCCATCTGCGGAGGGTCTATCACTCGCTCGTAAATTCTGGGGGGAAAAAAAAAAAAAAAAAAAAACAGCCCATAAATAATCAACCTTTACAAACAAAATCAGTAAACAGTGATATTTTGGTTCTCGAACAACTCTAACTTCAAACAAATTGGTTTTTGGCCCAAAGATATTAAAATTTTCTACCATTAGGTGAACATTTTAATTCAAAATCTTAATTTGTTAACTTTGACCGTTTTTAAAGGTTACAACTGATCGATTCTCAGAATATATACAATATAGAAGAACCACAAGGAAAAAATATGTTTTCTTAAAGTCAACAAATCAACGTGGATAATAAAACCGTGATGAAAATATTCAAGAAAAGGTTGAGTGCACGGCAATAATGCTTCATCTCGGAGATGCATGTTCACTTTGCTCCAGGAAATTGATGCACATAGCATATGCAATTTCATCAAAATCTTCATTTGCCTCCCGACATCCCTTAAATGTTGCCCTGACTTCAGCACTAGCCAGGGTGGAAGCCACTGAGGCCGTTTTTTTTTTAATCCGTATCATCATAAAAACACTGATCCATTGAGGACAGTGGGAACCACCTCCAACGTATAAATCACCAAAACCTTTTTTTAATGGCTATGGGGGTTGTTTCAAACACAGACTAGAGGACAAAAAGTACTATGTGTAAGCGCCAAAGGTCAATAGTGCAGGTAATTGGCCATAATAGTGCGTAAAAGCTATTTTACTACCCGGTAAATCACAACTATACTTCCACCTCAAGCGTGTTATTACCGCTTAAAAATGATTCTTGTTTAACATTGAGGAATATGTAATGAAGATAATCTGATAAAGGTGAAGGAGGGGGGGGGGGGGGTATCTAATCCCAAATGAAAAGCAAAGACCCTGGCCAGAGAAACCATAAATCCAATATTGTGGTGCATATGCTTGACTTGCAATCTCCTAGAAGTGATTTATGCAGATAGGATTAATGATAAATTGATTTGAAATCAAATTTGGAGTCGGGAAAGCCTAATGTAATATTCATTATCCTTGACGAAAAAATGTGTTTGAATATAGAATATATTTACCTGTGTCGTTGGCAATTATGGCTATTGAGATCAAAATACAATAAAAACTGGGTTGTTAAAAATGTTTTGATTCTTCTTAGCCACGTGAAGAGGAACTCCTCCGCCTCAAATTTATTTCCCCGAACATTTTTCCAACCACTGACTCTGCCAACACCTCGAAAGACCCACAATTCATTGAGAGGAAGTGATCAGACTCTCCAGCATCATAATAAAGATTTGAAACCAAAGTGTGCACTTGTAATCAAAAGTTATTTGCATATGTGTGATTTTTTCATGTCAGAGTATTTAATTGTGTGGTACAAATGATACTTTGCCTTTTTTCAACAATCATTCTAATGAACCAATCGGAGAATTTTAGTTTAAAAAGCATCAACAGAAACTCTGGTCACCGTCCACTCCTCCGGTGACTGACACTACCAGTCTTTGAAAGTGAGGCGCGAAAACCTTTCTATTTCTTCACGCACTTCTTTCTAAAAAGGGATCCTAAAGGGGAGCCTGATTGGCCTTTAGGAAATCTAGTTTGACAACTGATGGAGTTGATAATTTAATAAATGGTTGCCGTTTGTAGGAGCATTTCATTGTAATTGTTCATTTCTGATTTTATTTATGGTATTTCTGGTCTATAAGGCTAACTGTAGAATAAACTCCAATTGTAATTTAAATATTTTAATCAATTTAAAATTTGATATTAAAAATATATAAAACCAAAAAAAATGTTTTTTTTAGAAATTAATTCCTAAATAAAAAATACATTTCAAATCAATTAAAAAAATGAAAGAAACTCTTTATGGTTTTGGAAAATATTCATAAGCATAAAAGCACCCATTTTTCTTCTGGGTACAAGCCCCCCAAAAATTAATTGACTTGAGTTGTATTTTACAATTTATAATCCATTTTCAACCTGATGTGGAACAAAAAAATGTACAAATAAGTTTCGAAACTTTCATGTCTAATATATTTTTATCATGTTTAAATAATGTATTTAAATTGTAATAAAACCTGAAATCACATTCAAATCAATCAAAACTCTTAAAAAAATAAAAGTAATTAATTCCAACGCTTCATCTATAAATTACTCTTAAGCTTTTAGAGAATATTTACATGCACTAACTTTTTTTTTACCGCTTAGTAAATGTAAATATACACTCCAACTGTAATTTATCATTTTTAAATCGTTTTAACCTGAAATTTGAAATGTAAAAATATACACTTAACTGTTAAAGATGTTTAACAATTAAAAGTCGAATCAAATTCAAATCAAACATTTTAAAAATAAAAAATGATGACCTTTCTTATTTAATTGGATGTATTATTTTAGGAAATGTTCATACGCACAAAAGCCCCTATTTTGCCCCGCAAAATGTCCATTTATTTTTAATTTATTTCTACAAAAATAAAATGGCACATGCTTAAATAGCACAAAACAGTCATCTGTGCTGCATCATTTGAATGGGTACGTTTATATTATCTCCATATTCATGCCAGTGACTCTCCATTGACGAGGCGTTCAAGTGCTCCACGAAAAACTGCCGAATCTACAGTGGTTGCAGCTGTCTAGAATACCTGTAACAGCAGTAAAGAATTTGGAGGTCAGGCTGTTTTTGTCTTCTTTGTCCGGCCGCAACCTCTACGTCTCGGCGCCCTTAACCTTCCCCTTCCGTCTTGCGCCGAGGGAGGAAAACGTCGGAAAGCCGTGACGCCAATTAAAATACAAAATGGCAGCTGGCTCGGAGCCATGTTTGCATTGCCTGACGTTAGCAAGCAGCGCCCGTCAACATCTAATTACCGGGGAATGTTCGCCGGTCCACAATACTCTGCGCTATGATTAACAATACTCCTTTATCACAGTGAGTAGCACAAAATGTCTTCAAACACAATAGGAGAATCAGGAGAATATTTCAGTTGCAGTTTTCTTTCCTTTTTGTACCTCGCCACAAATAACCCATGATCATGTGAGTACAGTAAAACCCTCTCTAATCTGTTCCAAAGGAAGGATTGTAAAGTGGAATTGTCATTTGGTATTTATTCTAATTAGGTAATGTGATTCAAACCCCCTGATAAAAACATTAAAATTGTATTTACAGTAGGGCAAATATTTTGGTGAAGTTTTGCATCTTGAAAATATTAGAGAGGCCTGCAATTGTCATTATGCGTAAACCTTAACCATGAGAGACAGAATGTGAAAGAGATAAAATTATTTGCAAATCATGGTGGAAAACAAGTATTTGGTCAATAGTAAAAGTTAATCTCAATTCTTTACTATGTACCTTTTGTTGGCAATAATGACTCTTCACAAGCTTTTCGTACAATGTTGCTGGTATTTTGGCCCATTCCTCCATGCAGATCCCCTCTAGGGCTGTTATTGGTCAACACAGCCAATGCACTCCACATATTTTTTTGTGGGTTTGATATCCGGATACTGGCTAGGCTAGCCAAAGAAAATACATCTAGTGAAGCCCTTCCTTTGTTGATGTGGCTATGTGTTTGCCATTGCCATGCTGAAAGACCCAACCACATCTCATCTTAAATACATTGCTCCATTTATTCTTTCATTTACACTGATCTGCTGTCGTGGTCCCTTTGCAGAAAAACAGCCACAAAGCCTAATGTTTGCCCACATGCTTCACAGTGTAAAGGTGTTCTTTGGATGCAATTCAGTATTCTTTCTTCTCTACGAGAACCTGTATTTCTACCAAAAAGTCAAGTCAAGTCAAGACATGTTTATTTGTATAGCCCTTAATCACAAAGAGTCTCAAAGGGCGGCACAGATCAAAGGCTATTGCAAACTATTATTACAGACTATTATGACACCATCCCCTCATCTAAAACCTACATGAGGGCAAAATATACACATATTATCAACATAAAATATAGATTATTTATATGCTATAGGGTAGAAGTGTGTTTTAAGCTTCGATTGAAACATTTCCACTGAGGTTGCAGATCGAACCTCAGGGGGAAGAGCATTCCACACCACCGGGGCCCGGATGGAGAACGCTCTCGAACCTACGGATCTCTTCTTGGCTCTTGGGATCACTAGTCGACTAGCGTTTTCAGAGCGAAGGCTCGGGACTGGAACATAGGGGGAAATTAAATCTGAAAGATATGAGGGAGCAAGTCCATGCAAGATTTTTTATACAGTACTACCAAGAAAACCTTAAAATCACATCTTAAGCTAACAAATCAATGTTTGCTACATGAGATTCTGAACTGAATGAAGAGCAAGGAAGGGAATATGATGGGATGGAGTTAGGCCAAATGTGTTATTTTGGTTTTATCTGACCATAACAGATTCTCCCAGTCCTCTTTTGGATCATCCAAATGCTCTCTAGAGAACAACAGAGGAAGGAGTCTGGACATGCACTGGCTTCAGCAGGGGCACACATCTGACAGTGCCGGATTTGAGTCCCTGGGGGCGCATTGTGTCACTGATAGTAGCCTTTGTTACTGTGGCCGCAGCTCTCTGTAGGTCATTCACTAAGTCTCACCCATGTGGTTCTGGAATTTTTTCCACGGTTCTTGTTATCATTTTGACACCATAGGGTGCATGTAGCCACAGATCGAGGGAGATTATCAGTGGTCTTGTATGTCTTCCATTTTCTTATAATTGCTCACCCAGTTAATTTCTTGACACCAAGCATTTTACCTATTGTAAATTGTATATACATATTAAACATTACTACAAAAACAGTATATAGTAAGTCGTATTTAGATGTTTTATACGTGTTAATGATTTAAAAATATATATATTCAATATAAATTTTTAAAAAACTTATCCTCGAGTCCTACACTCATCTTTTTTGCTGGGGACGTATTGTGTCAAATCAACGTGCGTCCCCAGGACGCAACTTTTTGGACACCAAATTGTCATTATTACCCGATTACTTTTTTTTTTTTTTTTAACAAAGATTTACCACACTCCAAACTTTTCGTCAGGCAAATCCGCCATTGTTGTTTTGGTCTCGCGCCGATCTCGGCAAACGAGATGACGTCATTGTTTTGGTGGTTGTCGAGTGAAAGAGAAGTATGCCTCCGTAAAAACAGTTGGTATTAGGTGCAAATCAACAAAAAATTGGTAATTTCTTCAGTATCGGTAATAAGTCGAAACATAATACAGAAAGTGGTAACAACGGCAATAATTCCGGCACGAAAAAACGGCGGAGAAATTCTTCAGAAGACCGCGAAGGCAAGAAAAACACGTGTTTTGAAGCGAACGATTCGACGAAAGATAAACAAAAGAATACTCCTAGCAAGAAAAGGACTTTTCTGCCAAAATGGACTCAATTATATTCCTGGTTACGCTATGAGGAGGATGATAATGGAGGCTACATGTTCTGTGATGCGTGCACCCAGCGTGACAAAAAACTGGATTGCATGAATCATTTCGCAATACGAACTTTCAGAAAAGCACATTGGATTGGCACAACGACAATGAAAACCACAAATTAGCTATGGAAATTCCGTTGCTGCAATTGGACCTTGAGAAGGCATCACAATTGTGGCGGGACAGCGAACCACAAAGAATATATGAACTGAAAAATCTGAAGTGATTAAAACTGCATGAATATATAGACTAATATTTCAGCAATATTATTTTATATAATGTACAGTATTTTTGTGAACTGAAAAATCTGAAGTGATAACTGCTTTGTATTACCAATTAAGTGTGATTATTAAAACTGAATGAATATATAGATTTATAGATTTATTTATATATTTCTCGCCGATTTACAATTTCAACCTTGATAACACAAAATTTTGGGGACCCATAGATCTCTGTTGGGACCCATAGATTTTTGAGCATGCGAGTCCCCGGGACCCATCACTTTTCAGAGGTAAAATGAACACTACCGTGATGCAAACCAATAGCAGACAAGCATCTTATATGATATCGACGAATAGCAGACAAGCATCATATATGATATCAACCAATAGCAGACTGGCATCTTACAGATGTAACTCATTATTGACCCCACACCGCAAAGTTTGAATTTTGTAGGTCTCTGGACAAGCTGAAGCCTTTTTTGATGCAGTCAAGTAGGAAGAAAGCTATAATGAGGGTCTGAAAAAACATATCACACATCGCAACATGAAAACATCATAAGCTAGGGACACCGATTAAATTGTTGAGAAATGTAAAAACATTCCGGTGCAGAACAGCAAACATTACTCTTTATGATAAAATAGGGCAGCGCTGTTCCACTTTTCTACAGCTTCTGTTGACCTTTATCGGTGTTTGTGTATAAAAAAGACTTAAATTTCAATTTCAGACAGTAGAAGATTGAAGGTGATGTTTTCGTCATCAATTGTGAAACATTGAATGCACCATATGGCAGAGAAGAAGCTTTTTCGCAATTTAATCAAATTGATTTAAATGGCAAATGTTAGTCAACATATATCTAAGAGAGTGACCACATTTAATTACATGCAGTCTTCCGTCGACCCTTGATATTGTATCATGTATTTCAACATTCATTATTTGTATTAGTTATATACCAACATGTTTTTATTCATATAATTTACAAAAAAAGTTATATTAAACTTGTTGAGGGTGATCTGTATATTTGTGACCAGTAACCATGACATATAACAGACTAAATTAAACTGAATTAAGTGACTGGGCCATTTTTTGTCACTGTTGCTATTGTACATACATCATAAGTAGAAAACTACAATATTGTTATTTTCTAATACAGGTATTCCTTGCTACTTGGCACTTTGTGGCCGCAGTGCATCGCGGGTTGAAATATATTCCACAATTCATTATCAAATGTACATTGGTGCGAATGGGGGCTGGCAGACCACATTTTGCCTGGCCTTTCGACTTATTTTTGCTGTTACTATATTTCCGCCTACTGAGAATTGCATTGTAGAGCCACCATCCATTATCCCCCTAATTCCGTATTGCTACGAGCAGGGACTGGCAAAGTACCGTGTTGTTGGGTCTGGCAGTTTTTTGGGGCGATTAATGTAGTTCCGCCTAAAGTCAACTGGACTCGTGCCTGTGATCCATTATCCTCAATCCCCTATTGATGCGAGCAGGGACTGGCAGAATGCACTTTTGTCTTGGATTGGGATGTTGTGGCCGGCTGAAATGAAATGCACCGTATAGGCTGCGATACATAAACCCCAGTCATTTATTACTGAGAGTTGTGGCCAGCAGAGGGCATTTTAAACATGTGTGTGCTGTTCTACTTCTCTTATTTTACAAAATTATGAACAGCACAACAGAAAATTTGGTATCCTGGCTGCAACTCTCAGCAGTAGTCAAATGGGGATAATGGATTACAGGCAAAACAGTGCAGTTAATTTTAGTCGGGCCACATTGGCATGCTTCAGGGGCCCTAACAGACAAAAAATACAAGTTGCCAGCCCCTGCTTTCAGCAATAAACGACAGGGGGAAATGGATCACAGCCACAACCATTCAGATCCTTTTAGAGAACAGCACCTAACATAAACGCTTTCTGCTGAATGAATTCTGGCCGCAAAAGTGCAGTTCATATGAGACGCAAATAACGCCAAAAAAACATCAGTCCTGACCAAAGTGTACCCTAGCGGTCCCCATTCTCAACAAAATCTGAGAGGAGATACGGATGTAAACATACACAGTGATTTCTTTACACTGTTTTCAACCAGCATCTCGATATCTAATTTACACCATTTGAAACAATAAAGGATAACAACACCAAGTAACCAATCAAATGAAATGTTACGAACTGTTGAAGCACAAAAGGTCACATGCCTCAACATAATCCTTTTATACGACAAATGTTTTTTATATACAGTCTTATTCTTGAGCTCCTCTTCCGCTCTGGCAAAGTTGCGGAACTTTCTAAATTAAACATATTTGCGAGGGGAAACTTTTTCTAGGAATTTCATTACTTTGTGTTGCGGAGAGAAAGGGAGCTTGCACTGATGTATTTTTCTGTTCGTCTTTGCTGGCTCCATCTAAAGCATTATAAATTCTGGTTCTGTCGTCGCAGCTTCAACGGATTTCGACTCCGCATCTGTCAGTCTCTCTTATGACTCTGTATCCAAATATTGTGAATCGGAGGACATGAACTGAATTTTCGTAATTATGCTTCGATATATAGAAGCATGGCAATCTGAAATTGAAGTAGTTGTTTATATGGGAATACAACAAACAAACATATGCTAAAAATCCCTTAGAGGAAATTTTTCGATGACACTCTCGAATTATTCAAAAATACAATAAAAACAGGGCACAAAAGTAAGCCATGAAAAAAAAACAACGAGAGACTAAAAGTAGAGCAAATGTGATAAGATAGCAGATGTATCATATTTAATGGATTAAATGACCCCAATTCCATGATTTGTTGCCGAGGACTTGACTGCTTTTATGGAGATAGCTCCAAATCGGATTAAGAGTATCTCTGCCTTCTATTATGACTTACCTTACCTGAAAGGTGAGCCTAATTTTCTGATAATGACACTGGAATAATCTTCTCATTTAAAAAGAGCCTGAACAAATGTGTATTTGTATATCGATATATTTCCTCTACTCACAAGAATATTTTGTTTCCAGGTCGTGCTTGTATTTAGTCTTTCTAACTTTTTAAGCAAATTGTCCCAATCAGAAGGAACTGAAAAACAGTTTATCTGTTCCCGGCCTCCCAAAAGTGTCCGAGTTACCCCTGATCACAAATAAAAACACATTGAAACAAAAATTGAACTTTAAAAAAAAACAATCGATCTTGCTGTTGCTAAATGTTTGCAAAGAAACCTTGAGCTAATTACAGAAGCAATCATGCAAAGCCTGTCAAATGAAGAAGGCTCGACTCCAACAAATACTATGTTGTCTTGATATTTTGACACTGTTGTAGATGTAGAAAAAAAACGATAAGTACAATAAGTGTTTCTAGCGATAGATGATAAAATCCTGCTTCTGGAAACCAATGAAGATACTGATACATTTTTTTACCATCATAATTCCACTCTGCGTGTGTTGGGGGAGCAAGAATGAGGAGTACAATCCGAAGAACACCATCCCTACTGTGAAGCATTGGGGTGCTTTGGAGGTGCTTGTCAGCACATGGGACAGGACGAGTGCACTGCATTAAAGAGATGATGACTGGGGCCGTGTATTGTGAGATTTGGGGAAAACAATCACCTACCCACAGTCATTGAAGATGGGTCGTGGCTGGGTCTTCTAACATGACAACGACCCGAAGCACACAGCCAGGAAAAGTAAGGAGTGGCTCCAGACCTGAACCAATCGAAAATATTTGGAGGGAGCTGAAACTCTGTGTTTCTCAGCGACAGCCCTGAAATCTGACTGATAAGAGGAAATCTGTGTGGAGGAGTGGGCCAAAATCCCTCCTGTAGTGTGTGCAAACCGGTTGAAAGAGTGCAGGAAACATTTGAACTCTGTAATAACAAACAAAGACTACTGTACCAAATATTAACATTTACTTTCTCAAGTGTTCAAATACTTTTTTTCAGCTATATCATACAAATAAATCCTTAAGAAAATCATGCATCGTGATTATCTCTCTTGTTTACAAAGACAATAACCTCATACGGCTTCGGTAAACACGTCTCCAAAAGGTAGTTGCAGAGACTTAAGCTTTACTTTACCAATCAATGGATCGAACAATACCTACTTTTTTGTCAGTAACAAGTAATTACAAGATAGTATAACACTGACATAGATATTTCAGAGCGTGCATATTAATATTGGTGCATTCATTTCCTGTAAATACAATACCTCTAAACATTATAAGAGTGTTCTAATAGTATATAGATCACATGCCACGGCCAAGAAAAAATATATTGCCCATTCTTATTAAGGGGCATTAACCTAGAAGTACATATTATTAGCTACTATAAATCAAATAAATATACAAATGCAGAGGAAGAGAGGAGAACCTATATCCAATAAATGTAAAGTTTGACCAATAACGTCTGTAGAGATCTTTCATAGCGGCACACTTGAAGTAAATTTATGGTACCGATGATTCGGCCCGATAATTATCGCGCACCCCTAGTAATTAAAATGAGATGGAGGGCTGGAACTCTAAACCTTTGATATTTAACTCCACATTTGAAAGATAATTGTCCTAAAGGGTTTTGCTTTCCAAAACCTTCACACAAAGTTACACCATGAACAAACCTTTGAGAGCCAGATCTCAGTTTATTTAAGCGTAAAACAGTAAAACACAAAAGCATTTCGAGGTGAACCCGCTTCAGCCATTGACATTTGGAAAATTCCCCTCATTAGGTGGCCTGGCAGGAAGTCAAATTACTCTGCAAATTTGCCCTCAGCTGCTCGTAAAAGAGGCAGGAATTGATCAAAACGGAGCTTGCCCATCGATTCAGAGGCCATCGTTGCAAAACAACACGTTCCAAAGAGAATTTTCGTGTAGGAACAGTCCACTGTGTGACATTCTGAGAGACCCATTACCCCTTTATTATTTTTTTTAGTTCTTAAAGGGACAGCGTATAATATTTGACCACTAGATTTTGAAGTATTGTGTAGTAGCCCCAAAAACGTGTACTAAAAAGCACAAGGGAAATTACAAACTGTCATGTCCTGCACGGTTGTCATGGCGCCCAGCTGGCCCCGCCCCTTGACACCGGCTGAGACGCATTGGACTGATTGCTCTTGAAGTACTTGAGCGCTCCTTTTGGAACTGCCCGCTGCCAGATCATTGTTTAATCCTCGTTGAAACCCTGTTCATGCCCGTTTGATCTGAGTAATGCCTAGTTTGTAATTTTGATTGCCTTTGAACCTGTTTTGTTTTGTTTTGTTTTTGGTCCGTTTTTGTGTTGGACAACTTTTCTTTCCTAATTAAAGTGACGGATCGTCTACGCATATGAGTTCCGACTTCCTGCTACCCGGTCCGTTTCGTGACAACAAACTACGGACAGTCAAAGTAAACAAATCGCAACATTTTTCTATTTGATTTTTTTTGCCCAACCTTTTGTTGAGATGGCTGATGTAATTTTTTTGGGCATTTCAAATATTTAATTGTATTTTTCAATTGTTTTATATATATATGTACACATATTCAGTTTTATTTTTTATTTTTTCACGTATTGTATTTATCATATTTTTTCTAGTACATTTAATTATAAATATATTTCTTTTTTTCTATGATTTTTAATTAAAAAAAAGTTATATTTACATTCATTTCTTTGCCCATTTTTTATTCATTATTATTTTTGGGAATTATTGATGTTTTTTTTTACTACTCCGAGGCACCAAATAATACACACTTTCCCTTTATAAACAACAAAATCCCAAAAGCTAGGGGAAGAAATACAATCAAGAAAGGTTTCGTTTCATTGCAATCCCATCATTAGGCTAATGCTGTCTAGCGATATAACATCGTGACACCTATTTTCACACTAGGGATGTTTTGCAAGGCTAATATGTTGGGTAGTGATGGAGATGAAAAAGAAAAAATGGGGGACACAAAATGTGATTTTCTGGCTGCTGGACACAAAGGTAATACAACATGCATCATTATGAGACGTTGAAGGTGGAGCGCTCCATTTCTCTCCTCCATTAGATACTGACGCAATGAAACCAGCCTCCATAAACCGTCGGCAATTTACCGATTTGTTTCTACCATTCAGACTATTGGAAGAAAAGTAGGGTCTTACTTGTCCTCGAGCAACTACAAGGAATGGATTATACATTTAACTCGTTCGATACCAGATGTTTCTCTCAAATGTGAAGAGCAGGGTGCCAGCCAAATGTTTCTGTTTTGACTCATTGTTGAAGGCCTACAGATGTATAGTTTTGTCGTTGTATGAGTATTGACCCTTTGCATGTGACGTCACATTGCCTTCCTTGGCAGAATGAGCGCCATGACGGACGGCAAGAGGCACTTGTGCGCAAGGCAGTTGAATGAGCTTTTGAGCTGAAACAAATATCTATAAACACCACAGAAGAATAGAACCACCACTTTTTAAAATGGCGATTTATTGTTGTGCCAACCTGCAAGGTTCTTAGCCCGATTTAAATTTTCATCGTATCCTTTTTTATGAAGACAGAAGACAGTGATGTTTATCTGCAAATAACACTGAGGGACTCGCAGCCCTCAAATTATTATTATATTTTTATATTAGTAAGCATTTTTACAAGGTATATTTAGTGTATCTTGAGCAATTTTATGTTAAATTGGCACAAGTGTAGTGGGTATTTTCTGCTCTCCAGCAGAAGTCTCTCACAGTATCTGTGAGCACGCACTCCGTTTTTCCTTTGCTTCTTAGCGCTGCATTACAACAGAACGAGTGTCTCAATCCTAGTCTGTATAATGTGTTTGTTGAGTAATATTGATTGGCTTGATTAAAACAAAAAAAACAGTGTGTGTGTTTACCTGAAGAAGGGTGTGATTCTACAGTGAATCAGAAATTAGCCTCAATGTAGCTACTCTAGCTAAATTAGAAAAAGCTAAACAATTTGAGCAGCTTTCAGTTAGTCAATTTGAGATTTGATGGCAACCTGGATAAAACAAGCGTACACAGCTAACGTTAGTGTCTTACCTTTTGCAATAATGAGGTGCTTCTCCACGTCAGAGAGCAATAAGTAACCATGCCCCACTTTGCATCAACAACAAGGCTGTGGAGGTTGTCAGCAGTATCAAGTTCCTAGGGGTGCACATTACAAACAAACTCACCTGGTCCGTAAACACTGCATCACTGGTTAAGAGGGCACAGCAGCGCCTGTACTTCCTGCGGAGGATGAGGAGAGCCCACCTGCCCCCACCCTCCCTCATTACATTCTACAGGGGCACCATAGAGAGTATCCTGACCAGCTGTATCTCTGTGTGGTGTGGAGGCTGCAGCGCTACCGACTGGGGTAGTGTGAGGAGGGTAACGAGGACAGCAGAGAAAATAATCGGGACTACACTTCCCTCCATTCAGGACATTGGCCAGAAGCACTGCCTATCCCATGCTAAAAACATTACCGGGGACCCCTCTCACCCCCATCATGGACTGTTCACTCTGCTAGCCTCTGGGAAGAGGTACTGCAGTGTGCGGTGCAGGACCACCAGGCTCCGCAATAGTCTAGTCCCCCTGGCCATTAGACTGTTAAATGGTCAATCTAACATATAGTTAACTTAAATCTAAACGGCTGCTAATCTGACTTTTGCACTACTGGCAGTTTTTTTTATAGCTTGCCACTCCTTGCACATTGCTCTCTGCACTATGGTAATTACAGCGTTATTGTTACAGTGTTAATGTTACTGTGTACCTGACTTGTTAACCTGACTGCCCATTTTGCGCATCTGGTTAGCTACTCTTCTTGCACTATCGGCACTATGGTAAAATACTATACGTAGCCAAAATACAATACAACATTATTTATATTATTTATATCTGTACATTCAAGGAAACTGTGGGGGTCAGATGCATCGACATTTCGTTCTGTATACACGTGTACTAGAATGACAATAAAGTAGATCTGAATCTGAATCTGAATCTGAAAGTAGCGGTGTTCTGTCATATCAGACTTTCATACGCTTTCAGACCGGCACCGGTGTATCGGGATTCTTCATTTACAATATAGTGGTGTAGATCATGTGGACTGAAGTCAGGTATACTGGACGATTTGTCTAGATGTGTGAATATGTCAGTAGAAGTGCTGTATCGCGCGGTAAATAGCATTGATAATGCTATGCTCGGATCATGTAAATAGCACTCTTTGTGCTTTCCGACAAGGGGAGCCACCTCATCTGACAGCTTCGCAATATTCGTTAGACTAGTCATTGCCAATCGTTTTGAATAGTTTAGATTTTTGGGCTGTTGTCTTCTGTTTACGTGCCTCGTCCACTGATTACCACGGTGTGCCACCATCCGTCATGGTGTCGTCATGTGATTAGGTCATGTGTATGCAAAGGGTCAATAGGCAGAGGTGGGTAGTAAGCAGTTTCACTTACTCTGTTACATTTACTTGTGTAAGTTTTGGGACATTTTGTACTTCTTGGAGTATTTTTTTAATCACTATAATTGTAAGAACAATTCAAAGAAAGCCTTCCAGATTGTAAAAGCTCCAAACTCTACAACTACCCGACATAAGTATACCCTGAGGTCCTGAATAATTCCGAGGAAAGTGACGACCTCCCTATCATAAGAAAAGACGTAGAGGCAGCAATCACTGAAGAACAAAAAGTCTCCAGGAATCGACAACATCCCATTAGAACTCAGACGAAATGGTGGTGACCAAATTATCGACATTTTGACAGCAAATTGAAGAACGATATGGGAAAAAGGACAGTGGCCATCTGCATGGGCATAATCGCTTGTAATTATGCAACCAAATAAAGGAAATCTTCAACTATGCTCCAACTACAGGACCATCAGTCTCATCAGCCATGTAAGTAAAGTTATGCTCAAGGCCCTACTGAACGGACTGAAACCACAGGCTGAAACATCCTGGGCTAAGGGGCCGGTCACACAGCCGTTTGCGGCTGAATCACGGCTAAAATTTTGCGGTTTTTTTTTGCCCGTGGTTGCCCGGGATGGAAAATGCGCAAATTTGGCCAACCCGCTGTTCATCTGTGGTATGGCCGGAAAAAAGACGCCGGCGACTGTTCCGCTTCCTCATTGCGTCATTTTCTCGTGTGGACCACGGGTATAAAAGCTCCCGAGCCGGTGTTGTGCCCAAATCCGACTCCTACGCAACAACCACACCGCCCCACCCCCCCGCGTGACTTTTTCATCCACGTTAACAAACGCATTTTGTAGAATACGATCGCACTTTGTTTAAATAAACGCGTTATATAGACTAGGATCTCCCAATTGTTATAATTAGCTCGCTTTATAGTTTTAATAAGCGTTTTATATAGAATACGATCGCTTTCGTTGGAAGCGCAGCAGAATGCGCGTTCACGCGAGGGGGGGAGGATTTTATATACGGTGTGCATTACTGTTCGATTACGTTCACAACAAAAACAAAGACGGAATGGATTAAGTTGTATTACATTTCCAACAAATGCAAGACGATGTGGTTTTAGTTATATGTACGCCATTACATTACTTATAAGTGAGATAAAACGATGTAAAGGTAGTTGTATTAGCGAGGGGATGCAAATCACGGCACCGGGCTGTAGCAAACTTAACCGCATAAGACACAGTCCCGTAAAGATCAAGATTTCAAGTTATGGCACCAATTTTAATTTGTTATCCTGAGAAGAAATGCCTAGAATTAAATATGGATTAAGACGAGAACACTACGCTGACGGGGGGGAGGGTTAGGGGAGATTGTTCTATCTTCTTTATTCATTATCCATTATCGATCAGTTCATAATACGCTACAAAGTTTAGGAGCCGGGATTCTTACTCTCAACCAAAAGGCCAAGCTAAAGTCCCAGATTTAAAGTCTTTCTGCGAATGCACCGAAAGATTTATACGAAATGAAGAGAAACGCTGACGGGGATCCATGTTCACCCCCTTGACGTCACGAGCACAAATGACGTGTGCTCGGCATTCGCGCTGTTTATACGCGGAGAAAGGCGTTTGACTGTCACACGCGTAACACGCTAATTTCACGTAATAACACCGCGATACAGGCGCAGAACATGCACCCACGATTACCCGCTGAAATTTCCCGTCCTACCCATGTGTAACCACGCTCTGGCCGCGGCCAGAGCACGTCGTTCCGCGTCATTTCTGCGTCATTACCTCGTGTTGACCACGTGTGTGGCACGCGGTTTAACACGTGCTCAAACTTTTGAGCAGCTCAAAAGTTTTGAACGCGGCCAACCACGTGAAAATTTCCGACCGCGAGTAAAGCACTGCTCTATCTCGTCTATATGGCGGTCTCAAAACGTCCAACAGCGCTCAACAGCATCTGCTTCACGGCCTGAGATTTCTGGCCGTGGTTCAGCCTCAAAAGTGAAAGGCTGTGTGCCCGCGCTCTGAAGAAATGAGCAGCGTAAAACTTTTTCGTGCTGCTACCCGCGCGCGAATTTCCGACTGCGTGTTGAGCACCGCTGTTTCTCGTCTGAATGACGATCTTAATGTGTCCATTGGCGTCCGCCTCAAAGGCAGAAATTTCTGGCCGTGATTCAGCCGCAAATGTCTGTGTGACCGACCCCTAAGAATAGGGAGGTTTCAGGGAGGAAGGAGCACGACAAAACAGATTGTTTTATCTACCCATCCAATGTGCAGAGTTTCAACAACACCAGGGAAACCTTAATCACGTTTTTGTTGATTTCAAGAAGGCATTTGAGAGTATGGCAAGCTGCTTTATGGGCCATTATGCAAAAGCACAACATAGGCCAAAAACTAGTTCAGGCCATTGTACAACTGTATGCCAATTACAACAGTGCACTATCTATCAATGGAAGCATTGGAGCGTGGTTTCAAACCACAGTCTGTATGAGATATGGCTGCATTCTTCAACGTTGCTTAACATCTTCCTGGAGAGGATCAGGTCCGAAGCAACATGAAGGCACAATCAGTATTGGGGACACAACATCACTAACCTTCTTTTTTCTGATTATATTGGCAGGAGACAAACAGGAACTGAAAGATCTGGTCAATCGCCTGGACAAAGCATCAAGTATGGAATGGAAATCGGCAGAGAAAAAAACAAAAGAAATGACCGGCAATTCCCAAGGTATTAGCACAAACATCACCATCAACTACAGAGAGCTAGAACCTGTCACTAGATGTAATTAATCTTCTAACAGACATATGATAATACTAACAAACAGATCAGAATCAGAATAGCTCAAACCACAGCCACACCTGCCAGACTTAAATCCATCTGAATGGACAAAAACATAGCAGTGAAATCTAAGACCAGACTTATGCAAGTGCTGGTTACTTCCATCTTTCTCTACGCTTGTGAGACATGGACTCTCACAGCAAAACTGGAAAAGAAAGTCTAGGCCAATGAGATCCGATGCTACAAGAATCTTCCAGGCATCAGCTACTTAGCCCATGTTACAAACGAAACAGTGCGCAACACCATCAGAGGGCACATTGGACCCTCCAAAGAACTGTGTCAACAGTGTGCAGACAGAAACAGCAGTATGGTCACGTCACAAGATCATCGGGACTGACCAAGATAATTCTCCAGGGGACAGTCCTAGGGGGCAGGAAGAGAGGAAGACTGAAAAAAAAATGGGCCAACGACATTAAGGAATGGACTGGAACCAATTTTGCCACGACCCAGGAACAGGTCAGGGACAATCAACAGTGGAGAAGGCTGTCTAGAGTTGCGTCCTCATTGGTGCTCCGACAACCCATACGTTTAAGGGATGCGTAAAACGAGATCGTCTCAATAAAAACAACTTGGTGCTTTTAATCGTATGAACTGATGGTCAGCAAATTAGCCATGAGTCCAGTATATATAATGTATACCGCCTCTGACAGTAAAAACGATATTCAAACACGGCAAAGCATATTGGACTCAATAGGGCTTTAGCCTTGAAATCCCCATAAGAAGATATTGAAATTTGCCGCTGTTACCCTGAAGGCAAGCACCTCGCCTTGATCATCGAGCATCTTAAAGCTGCCGTTGGCAATAAACGCACCGCAGGTTGTTGTTTTTTTTTTGGGCTCGCCTCTGCAGACTATTAACAATGTTTTTCCTCACCACTAGCTGCCATTTATACTGTACTGGAGGCACCGAGGACCACCAATAAGCCTACTGCCCGTCATGGCTGAAGTGGCCCAGTCAAATTCGAGATGGCGTGCCTTTGGGGGACGTCTCTGAAGATAGGAAAGCTACCAGGTAGTTTTTCAGGCGTGCGGTAGAATAACTTGTATGCAAAATGGAGGTTTAATGGGGGCACTTTATGTTATGACCCGTAGCATATACTACATTTCAAGGGAAAAATACACTAAAAGCTAGACTATAACCATGTGCAGTTAAACCATTTTGGAGCCAATGCACATTTTATTCAGGCACACTACCTGACAATCATCTAAAAAAATAAGAATGCTTCTGCATTTCTGATTAATGTTGTAAAAACAGCTAACTTGTCAAAAAGTCGGTTAACTTGTGACACTGCCACCACCATGCCTTGATGTTGGCAATATGTTATTTTTGTTAAAGGCTGTGCCATTTTTACGCCGGATGTAACAGGCTGCACACCTTCCGAAAAGTTCAATTTTTGACTCATTGGTCCACAGACTGTTTCACCAAAATCTTTGAGGATAATCAAGATGCTTTTGGGCAAATGTGAGACAGCAGGAACTATCAAAAGGCTGCCATTTTTAGCCAGTGTCTTTTTGATCGTAGAGTCGTGATCTTTGACCTTAACTGGGATGGTTTGCTGCCTCACAACCAGGATAACTTGCTGTGGTTGACAGCATGATGAATTCTGGTGTTTACCAGAAGATCCTGAAGAAGAAGGTCCAGCCATCAGTTTGTGCCCTCAAGCTCAAGTGCTCTTGGATCATTCAGCAGGACAAAGATCCGAAACACAGCAGTAAATTCACCTCTGAATGGATCAAAAAAAAAAAAAAAAGGAAAATTCTGAAGTGGCCAAGTCAAAGTCTGGATTTAAATCCAATTGAGATGCTGCAGTGTGACCTTAAACAGCCATTTAATGCTAGAAAAACCTCCAATATGGTAGATCTGAAATAATTTTGCAAAGGCCGAAATTCCTTCACTATCAATTATCATAAATTTTTGATTTCTGTTATCCCTGTCAAAGGTGGCCCAACTTGCTATTGGTTTAACGGGGCAATTACTTTTTTACATAGGGCCACATAGGTTTTGATTTTTTTTTATGCCTTAAGAATTTAAATCAACATTTTAAAACTGCATTTTGTATTTCCCTGGGTTGTCTCTGTGTAATCGTATAATTTACCTGAAAACGTTGTGAGTAATAAATAGGCAAAGAACACAGAAATCAGGAAGGGGCCAAATACCTTTTCATGGCACTTTATATATCAAAATAGCAATAGTAGTTATTTCTTTATGCAGCCCCAAGAGCAAAAAGGTTTGAGCACCTCCACTTTGAAATAAAAATGTACCGAGAAAAGGCTAAATTTCGATTTGAAACGTCGCTCAAGGTGTACAACACACATGACATGATGCAAAGCAATTTTGAGTGCACTCGAGCTTTTTCGATTGTGACCTTTGGATGAAAACTCCCCAGTAGAAGCATCGCACGCAATCAAGGCACATCTAGTCTGTCACTGCTTTCACTCACCAAGCATCCAACAAGCGAAAGTGTGCCCCAGAGGCGAAGCTGTGCACAAGAATGTAGCATTTTTCCCTTCTCCTTTCTAACCGATGAATGAAATATTGTTACAAAAGCGTTTTAGACATTTTACACCTGGTGATAGGGGAAGTGTTTTGTCTGATCTGCTGTAGTAAAACAAGCTGGCAAGCAAACGAGGAGAAAAAAACGTCTGAGTGCTCTGGAGGAGAAACCGAGCTAGCTTTTATTACACTTTCAGCTTTTGCTAAACTGGGTGCCAAATGATATTTGGACTAACGCATAGTAAAGGAACGGGTTCCTGGTACGCAATTACTTTTCTCAGTAATGAGTATTGTGACACGATATTAACTCATTCTGTGCCAGATGTCTCTCTCCTGTGGAAAAGAGTCAGTGCCAGCCAATTGTTGCCATTTCAAGGTCATTCATTGTTGAATAATTCTCGGGCCGGAGATAGGGGGCCCTATCGTGGATGGAGAGCCGGAGCTAGCTAAGCGGCTAGCAGCGTTATGAGTCTCCGGTATCGTCCGTAATCATGGTAAATGTAAACTCTCTACCAAATAAGACCGGAAGTTTGAAATGGCTGTGCTGGTGAAAAACATCAAAGCGCTCAGAGAGTGCGGTTTGCTATGCTTTACGGAAACGTGGCTCACGTCTAGCATCCCGGACGCTAACGTGGAGCCACCCGGAGCTACCCGGACTGGAGCCATCCGGAGCTACCCGGCTTCAGCGCTGTTAGACAGAGACACGAAAGCCTGCGGGAAGCGGAAGTAAATGGTAAATGGTCTACAATTATATAGCGCTTTTCAAGTCAATGAAGACCTCCCAAAGCACTTTACAATGTGCTTCACACTTACCCATTCACACACACACTCACACACCAATAGGGAGTCAAGTCACGTTTATTTGTATAGCCCTCTTTCACAAAGAGTCTCAAAGGGCTGCACAGGCTACAGATTCTTGCAAACCACAGACTGTTATTACACTATCCCCTGATCTAAAACCTACTTGAGGGCAAGGAAAAACTCAACATGAGGAAAATGAAGAAATCTTGAGAAGGGGCCGCATATGGGGTAATCCCACTTCCGTGGCTTATACAGGAAAAACAAACCAACGGGAAGTCAATGGGGCAAACGTGAGGGCAGAATTTACAATAAAATTGTATTTTGAATTTTGGTCTTTTTATTTGAAGAATTATTTTTGCATTACACAATGCATGGAGAATTTTTTTGACTGTACTCAGAAATGGAGAAAGAGATCTTTGAGTGGTGTAAAGCCCAGAGACAAAATGGAAATGGGGTGTCTCTCCTGAGAAAGGTTGGTGTAAACATTTTCTTCTATTTTCATCTCATCTCATTAGCTGCACCGCTTATCCTCAGTAGGGTCGCGGGGGTGCTGGAGCCCATCCCAGCAGTAATCGGGCAGTGGGCAGGGGGCACCCTGAACTGGTTGCCGGCCAATCGCAGGCCACACAAGGACAGACAACTCGCTCGCTCATTCACACCTAGGGATAATTTGGACCGGCCAATCCACCTGAAATGCATGTCTTTGGAATGTGGGAGGAAACCGGAGTGCCCGGAGGAAACCCACGCAAGCACTGGGAGAACATACAAACTCCACACAGTAAGTCCGGTAGCTGGATTTAAACCCAAACAGGAGGTTCCCAGGACCATACCAAACTGTGCCGCACATGCGCTAACCACTTCCCTGTCGTGCTGCCCTTCTTCTATTATATTGTGTGGCTATTTTAAAGCAATTTTAAGGGGTCCACTATTAGCAGATCTGCCATATGACATTTGTTAATATATATGGTATTTTTTTACTAGATGGTTACTTTTTGGATGTCAGTAATCAGGGGGGGGTGACCGACCTACTTTTTAAATGAAGTGACAAGTAACTGTAACTAATTACTGTTTTTCAGTAACATGCACAACATTTGTGCCAAATAAAAAGCATCCCAACTGGGACTTAGCATTAATGAGCTTAGCAAAATGACCTTGCGTGTGGAGGACGGACACAAGGTTGTAAGTGACACCCGTAGCCGATGTCATTATTCCGATTATTCCGCAACAAAAAACCAGACTGAGTGACAAGGATTTATGTTAATTTATTTGGGCGTGTGCCACTAATTCACTTTTGAGGACACGGAGATGCATTAGCATAATGTGATCGTGTACTGTAAATGCGTGACCTTGCTGGTGACCCGTGAATATGTTTTGAGAGGTAACATAAATGCGTTTTATGAAAATAGAAGGACAATATCCTCTTCCAAAGTTCTCCGTGTGTTTGTTTGTATCCAGGTTGTAAACTGAGATGAGCAGTTTCTTTAACATTTTTTATCACACTATATTCTGGGCACAAATAGGCCACAAGACAATGGCTTGTAGGATTAATTGTTTTCTTTTGTTGCTAGGAATTCAATGTCTTATCCTGCTAGTAGTTGATTGGTTTACACTTGACATTGTATTCAGTAAGTGCTAGCAACAAAGCCTCCTTCATTGTTTGCTTAAAGCCCTGGAAACAGCTTTTTGTTGTAAGTTTACAGTTTTATTTGATGTTTAAGAGCTTTACAATGTTGAATGTCACTTATTTATTTTCCTAATAAAAAAAATGAACTTTTGAAAGCCTTTACTTTTCAAGCTCTTGGTAGCATATTTCTGTTGTATTTGAGGTTTAACAGCTGTGCATTGTCAATATATAAAAAAAAAAATTGGGAGGCTACGTGTTTTTGTTAACTAACATGTTGATGCTAATGTAGCCGACTGCTCTTGTTTAAGCACGAACATTGAAGGATATTTGTATTTCGTAAGCAAATGTGTTGATGCTAATGTAGCTTAAAACAGACGTTCTTTCCTTTTTTGGCGTATCATCGTTACCCTTTCTGACCAATTTCAGTCTTAGAAAGAAATTGTAAATTTTGAACTGCTGGAATTCGAAGTTTTGAGTTGCTCATAGTTCATTAAATTAGCATGTTCAGGGTGTGCTGACAAGAAGCATCCATTGTTTGCTGTCAAAGTCCCAAAAATAGTTGTAAGTTAACAGTTTTGTTGGCGTTTAAGTCCTATATAATGTTGCTTTTGTCCTCCTATGAATAATTTAATCTAAAAAATAAACTTTTAAAAGGCAATTTGTATTGTGTTAGCTAACGTGTTGATGTTTTTTATCTTTGCAATCCTATTTTTCATTGCTAATTATTCTATTTTTAGTAGACATTTGTGTTTTTGTACAACTGGATTTCAATGTTTTCTGTTTCCTATTGTTGATTGGTTTAGCTTGGTCACATGACACCTCTAGTCAGGATGAACTCACAAGAAAGTTTATGAATGCTATTGTTTATTATTCAAGCCCAGTAAATGGTTTCAAGTGCAAGATTAGTGTTTTATCATATGTTCGAGAGCTGCACAATGTTGATTTTGTCCAAAAAAATCATATTTTTGAAAGATACATTACAGTTTTGTTTTAGGTAACGCTTTGACGGTAACGCCTTCAAAAAGGACCTGTTATTTTTCCTTTTTCAGTTCTACCAAGGTGTACAATGATTACAAAGGTGTCCAGAAGACAAACACAGTAAAGTAATATATTTACTTTAATGTTTTAAAGTTGTTTTCAAAATTAAACATCAGCTCTGTATTGAACGCACACTGCTACACGTGAGGAGAACAGAATAACCTGGATCCAATAAACATGTTTATTGGTTGCTCTTCCAGCAAGATGGATGTATTTCTTTTTTCAAGCGGACTACGAGTGCCCATAAATAAAACATCTGCTGAAGAGCCGACATTTTGCAGGTAAAATGGTCGCTTATTTCAAGCACTTTTCAAGTCGCTACTCATTTTACATGACATCGGCCAGCTAATGTGGAAAGCCTATTCATTCACAGAACGTAGCATAAATGCGGATCTGCCATTACTGTTGTGGATAATTTTGTGTGTAATCAATATGTCAGGCTCATATTTTAGCAGTCGTTGCAATGGAAATTACAATTCAGTGATGCTGAATGACATTTAAATATCAGTTTCACTTAAATAAAAGCTGGGTTATTGTAACCTTTCATCTTCTTGAAAATGTGTACAAATATGTTCAATTAGGCCTATTCGAATCGTTTTAGTATGATACATGTCAAAGGTTTAATTGTAACCTCTGTATAAACTCGATGTTATTAAATATTGAGATGGTAAAGAAGGTGATTAATAAACTCGGGATGGGTTTTTTAAATGTATTCATCAATATTAAAAAAAATGGTTTTACATAATTGGATGGAAAGACCTGAATTAACTATTTTAAGATAAGTTTTTTCACAAGATATATGTGAGGTTAAAATATATTTGTATTCATTTTTTTCAAGTCATGTTTAATTGTATAGCCATTAATTACAAAGAAACTCAAAGGGCTGCAACACCACAGATTATTGCAAACAACAGACACTATCCCCTGATCTAAAACCTACATGAGGGCAAGGAAAAACACAATAACCTCAACATGAGGAAAATGAAGAAGCCTTGAGAAGGGACCGCACATGAGGTCATCCCCCTTCTAGGAAGACCAAGCTTCAATGGATGTTGTAATAACAAATAATACACAGATATTGTCAACAAGAAATACAGTAATCCCTCGGTTATCGCGGTTAATGGGGACCGAAACCACCCGCGAGAAGTTGACTTAAACACCCCTTCAAAAATGCTTAATTTTTTTTTTTAATTACTTTACTTTTTTTATTATTAACACCAGCTCGGCAGCCTTGGGGGTATGGCGCCCGCCCCGAGACTGGGAGGTTGTGGTTCAAGCCCGAGTCATACCTAAGACTTAAATATTGGTACCCGTTGCCTTCCTGCTTGGCGTTCAGCATTAGGGGTTGGAATTGGGGGGTTTGGTCACCTAATGACTCCCAACACCTCAGTTGGGTTGAGCGAGGGGGCTGGGAATCCCCTCCTCTGAATAAATCTCCCAAAAAGAGTCAGAAATTACTCTAGCCACCTCCCACTAGGGGATATGGCTGTGGTTAGCGCTTGTGCGGCACAGTTCATGTCATGGGAACCTCCTACGTGGGTTCAAATCCAGCTCCAGACTTCCTGTGCGGAGTTTGTATGTTCTCCCCGTGCTTGCGTGGGTTTCCTCGAGGGCACTCCGGTTTCCTCCCACATTCCAAAAACATGCATTTTAGGTGAATTGGCCGGTCCAAATTGTCCCTAGGTGTGAATGAGCGAGTGAGTTGTCTGTCCCTGTGTGCCCTGCGATTGGCTGGCAACCAGTTCAGGGTGTCCCCTGCCCACTGCCCGGAGATGGCTGGGATGGGCTCCAGCCCCCCCGCGACCCCAATGAGGATAAGCGGTACGGCTAATGAGATGAGATGAAATATACATATATATATATATATATATATATATTATATATTATTATTATTTTATTTTTTTTTTAGACCCGCGAAGCTCTGAACCCGCGAACGTGGAACCGCGAAGTAACGAGGTCCCACTGTATTTCTTTCCTTATTTCTTTTCAAGTATACTGTATTTTTTATATTGTTTTTCATAAAAAATAAAAAACAATAATTCAACTGGGTTAATTATTTTTTACTAAAATATCTTCAAAAATAATTATTTTTACTTCCTTTTATGTATTTGATCATTTGATTCTTTGGAATGAAAGCTTCATCAAACAAATGTTATTTAATGTAAGATTATTTCCTAACTCCCTTGTGAGCAGATACAGTATAGTCAAATTCAAATTACAAGAAATGATTAACCAATTTTAATAAGATATATTACCTTCTGAGTCACAGTGACCATAAACTTAATATTTTCAATTTAGGCAACATGATGATTCAAACATAACATAAAGTGATAGGAAATAATAAATTATCGACAGACGGAGATTGTTAATGAAAAAGTGTGCCTTGGTCTCCAAAAATTAGCTACGTTATGATTTCTACAAAACTCAATTCCAATGAAGTTGGGAAAGTGTGTTAATTGCAAATAAAAATTGATCCAAGTAAATTGCAAATTCTTTTCAACCCATATTTAAATGAATGCACAGCAAAGACAACATATTTATTGTCTTCACTCATAAACTTTATTGTTTTGGGAGAAAATCATCAACTCTGTAATTTGATGACAGCAACACGTGCCAAAATAGTTGGGACAGGTGTCAATAACTACTCAGAAAGTGGATGAATGGAAATCAACCAACTATTTGCAGGTGAACAGATGAATTAGCAACAGGTGAGAGTTGTTACTGGGTATAAAAAAGGGAGACCCGAACAAGCTAAGTCATTCACATGCAAGGATGGGGCGAGGTTCACCTCTTTGTGAACAACTGCGTGAGCAAATTGTTGAACAGTTTAAAAACAACATTCCTCAAAGTACAATTGCAAGGAATTTAGGGATATCATCATCTACAGTCCATAATATTGTGAAAAGGTTCAGGGAATCTGGAGAAATCACTGTGCGTAAACGGCATGGCCGTAAACCATTATTGAATGCCCGTGACCTCCGAGCCCTCAAGCGGTACTGCATTAAGAACCGACATCAATGTGTAAAGGACATCACCACATGGGCTCAGGAACACTTTGGAAAACCACTGTCAGTCAATACAGTTCGACGCTATATCCGTAAGTGTGGGTTAAAACTTTATGTTGCAAAGCGTAAGCCATTCATCAACAACATCCAGAAACGCCGCAGGGTTCTCTGGGCCCGAGCCCATCTAAAATGGACTGATACAAAGTGGAAAAGTGTTCTGTGGTCTGATGAGTCAGTTTTCCAAATTGTGTTTGGAAATTGTGGACGTCGTGTCCTCCGGTCCAAAGAAGAACAGAACCACCCAGACTGTTATGCACGCAAAGTGCAAAAGCCAGCATCTGTGATGGTATGGGGGTGCATGAGTGGCCAAGGAATGGGTAACCTGCACATCTGTGAAGGCACCATTAATGCAGAAAAGTACATTCAGGTTTTGGAACAAAGTATGTTGCCATCCAAACAGAATCTTTACCATGGGCGCCCTTGCTTCTTCCAGCAGGATAATGCCAAGCCACACACTGCACGTCTCACGACAGCGTGGCTTCGTAGTAAGAGGGTGCGGGTGCTTGACTGGCCTGCCTGCAGTCCTGACCTGTCTCCCATTGAAAATGTGTGGCGCATTATAAAGCGCAGAATAAGACAAAGGAGACCCCGGACTGTTGAACAGCTGAAGCTGTACATAAAGCAAGAATGGGAAAGGATTCCACTATCAACGATTCAACAACTAGTCTCCTCACTTCCTAAACGTTTATTGAGTGTTATTAAAAGGAAAGGTGATGTAACACAATGGTGAAGAAGCCCCTTTCCCAACTACTTTGGCACTTGTTGCAATTATAAAATTCTAAGTTTATCATTATTTGCTTATGGAAATAAAGTTTATGAGTTTGAACATGGATAATCTTGTCTTTGTGGTGTATTCATTTAAATATGGGTTAGAAAAGGTTTGCAAGTCATTCTATTCTAATTTTACTGACATTTTAAACTTTTTCCCAACTTCAATGGAATTGACTTTTGTAGTCTCCAGAATAGCTGCCGTAAATCAAATTGAATTTAACATTTAAAGATGTGAAATTGAAAATCTGTATGTTAGTATGATTATGTGTTTGTAAGAAGATTCATTAACCTAATCTGATAAACATAATTATCATGGCCTATTAGGCACACTTAAAATCCCAAGATTTGCCAAACATTTTAAAGTACACCTTATAAACGTGCAACATACAATTGTAAATGCATAGTTACGATTAAATAATACTGCATAGGGTAATTTGAGAAACATATAAAGTGGTCTTCAAGTGCCATGGTGTGGTTAATATTTCAATTGTTTTGTTTTTTGATAAAACTTTTGAACACCTCTTTTGTTGTTGCTTTTGGCAATAATTGTAAGTATGAAACGTAATGTGAATACTCGAATGGAGATTGTTGTTTATGGTAACATTTTGAACAAAGTTACGTAATCTTGTTTGAGTTGTTGTTAAATGATGTGCATTTGGAAACTGTTCTGCCACTGAGAAACATACAGAGTGGTCTTCAAGTGTCCACTTGTGGTTAACATAATACGTTTTTGTTGCTGAAATTAATTTTGGTCGTGAAGCAGATGGCGTAATGTGATTTATGTTACATGAAGAAAATCATTTTAATTTAAATACATTCATTTTCTATGCAACCCTAGCTCTTACTGTAGTTTTAATATTATGCGCCTTAAAGTCCAGTGCACCTTCTATGAAAAATATATCACACAAGACTATTTTTGGGGGTGCGCTTTAAAATCCACTTTGCCTTACAGTGCGGAAAATAAGGTATCTCCCATCTTCATGGGGAAAGTGCATAAATTCAAACCAGAGTTTTACAGTCCAATGTTAATATTTCAAAGCTCTTTTATGCAAAATATCAAACAACATTAAGATCTATGAATTTGAAGTAAGCTACAAGGACAGCCGGTCAGGCCGACCATTCTAAGTGGAAAGTCGTGTACAAGATGAAATGGAGGCACTTGAGGCTTGTTTTGTTGTGAAAAAGACAGAGCAGAATCTGGTGTGGACAGAGAAGTAACGTGGGGAGGAATGCTTATTAGCTCGCGCACAAAAAAAATCCATCGTTTCCTTGAATGCCAGACAAGATACCACAATTATTTGGAGGAACGCCCTAAGTGACGAGGCCACACTCTTAAACACAGCAATGAATATCGAGGAGGAGGGGCTTGGTAACCATGACAACTTGTAGTCTTGGTTCACGGTACCGGAAAAAGTCTATAAATAGCCCATTTTTCTTCTTTTTTTTAATACAGTAGACCCCCGGGATACGGCGACCCCGCCTTAGGACAGTGCAGCAAAAGATGTTTTTTGGGAGGGCCCTTCTTTATAGCATTTTCCTAACTATACAATGGACAAACCATTATTTTGCAAGCCCAAAAACATATAAAATTCCAAAATTTGTGTTTTTTGTGCGAATGTAGTGCTATTTCTGTAAGATGCCTGTCTTCTATTAGTCGATATCATAAGAAATGCTGGTCTGCTAATGGTTTGCGTCACTACATCTTGAAAGTGCTGATATGCTATTGGCATTCTCTTAGTTCAGTTTAAATTGTTGTGTGCTTTGTAAAGACGTATTTTTGTACTGTATTTATTCACTATATGTCCCAAGGCTTGCAGTGATTCTATAGGAAGCAGCAAAATGATGATAACCATGGAAACAAAGCTTACGATTATTAGGAAATCCGCAGAACTCATACATCTTTACCCTCACCAAGTTGCATGGCCGTAACCAATCAACAATTTGGATTATTATTAAAAAAGAAGTAAATCTGTGGCCATTTACCACATATTTTTGACTCAACTATTCGGGAAACCAGAAGAGGTGAAAGACAGATGTAAAAGTAAGGGAATGTTCTAAAGAATGACAATGCTCACCAGTGTTTTAACTTTTAACCTAACTTAAATAAACCACTCACTAGTAAATATTTTTCCTATTTACCAGACATTTTTATTTTATTCTATTCTAAATCGATTGCATGTTTGTCCCAGAGTTCCATCTTTAATCTCGTAAACAATGTTCACTATGTGTTCATCAATGACAATACTGTCTATTTAAATTATAAAAGCTATTTATTTTTTACTCCACAATCGCCCATCCACACCCTCCCACACACACACACACACACACACACACACACACACACACACACACACACACACACACACACACACACACACACACACACACACACACACACGTGCTCTGCATCCTTCTGCTACTCCACTCAACCAGCTCAAAACATGCCACAACAAAGATAAAATAAAATGTATTTTTTCTTGTTCAAGTACAGTGATCCCTCATTCATCGCGAGGGTTAGGTTCCAAAGAGAAACCTTTATTATTATTTTTTTATAATTATAATTAAATACTCTATTATACACTGAAATCTAGGGACAAACATTTTTTGCAGGCTCTTTTAACAATTAGTATTGTAAAAACGTTTTTATCTTATTTTATTTTTACAAATTACAACGGTACCCTCAAATAATGGGCAGGCAGACTGTTTAGCCAATCATAATGCAGAATACAATGCATGAAGCAAATCCGTGGAGTAGTGATAAGTAACTGTGATAAGTAAATCAAGTTGTAGTGAGGGATTATTGTATATTTATAAACAGTTATCTAATTATATACATGCATACTACACATAAGTAGTATTTACTATAGATATATTTTGTTATTTTAATGTTTTTATCTGGGGGTACCAGGCGTTTGAAAGTCCTTACGTAATCATCATAGGTCTTTTTTCTTCTCCATACAGTAATTTCAGTTTGCGACCCCCACCTCAAAACGCATTATTGACATATTCAGGGGCTCTACTGCACAGTACCTTTGTCAAAATATTGATTGGTCTTGAGCTTGTTTTTTTTTTACTCAAGTTTGCTAGTGCACCCTAACAACTGCATATCAGCAACAAAGTCTAAATATTATTTTAAACCGTCATGTTTTGATCTGTTCACTCTTCTGTGCTGTTTTTTATCTTCTGAATAGAACCGGTGGATACGACGGCTATAATTAATCGACAACGCCGGACCTTGTTGGAATAGACGTCCAGGGTTGGGGGGAAAGGAATCAATACTACAACAAGACGTCTTGTGAATTATACAATTTCATCCTGGATGGGTGATGAGGCTGTAGAGCTTCTCAAAAGAGCATCTCTGCTCATTGGATGAGTGTGTCGAGCCAGGACAAAGAGCCTCTTTCGTGCCAATTTCCTTTTTTCCTTGGGGGCGGAACTGAGTGGGATCGCCACCTCTAAAGAGCTTTTTTTTTAAAGATCAGCTCTGAAGAAGAGCTCTTGCAGAAAGAGGCCTCGACTGCCTAATCGAGGAACGATTATATCATTGTCAGCTTCTACTTTATAATAGGATGCGCATTGTTTAGTTTTGTCTGCGTCATCATCAGTATTGGGACGAATACTGCAACATTTTATCAATAAAATTTTGTCTCTTTGCTGCTGTTACGACATGGTACGCAGGCTTGAGGGATAATGGAATAAATGAAATGGAGTCGCTTGATGAGGAAACAAAAAATATAATTGTATTCTGTTATGGCTACAGAAAAGAAGATAGATATTGAGTAAAAATGAAGATTACTTTGTAGGATTAACCAGTGTTTCAAATAACATCTGCCCGGATGCCCGGGGCGAGCATCTTTTACGTCGGGCGTACAACTTACACAACGTCTCTGCCCGGATGGGCGAATTTTCAAGAAAAAAAATGAAATTGTTTTTCTTTTTTTTACTATTATTATTTTCAGTTTGTTTTATTCCGATTTTGAAACCTTCGTTCGGTTTGGAAATTTTTGAATTTCGGTTCGTTTGGCAATTTGTATAATCGGCAGCCAATCAGAAGCCTGCATGGAATAACTTCGTGTTTCCGGACTTTCCCGAGCGTTATGAGGTTGTGCATTTGCAGAACATTTTCCAAAGTAGACGCAATCAAGCCAAAACCTCCGCCCCAGAAGAAATGCTCAAATTAGCTAACAAAATCATAACGTAAACGTACATTGAAAGCATTGTGGAAAGAGGAGATCATGTGGCTTGTAGCAGATGACGTAACGCAAACATTGCTTGAATGAAAATGAGTAAATACAGGTACATACTGATGGCAGATTGAAAACATGCAATAAATGTTGTAAGTAGATTTATAATAAACATAATTTTAAAGTGTTATTCTGTTATATATACTGATTATCAATCCTCAATACAGGGTTTTTTTTTGTGGTTAGTGGTCTTATTGTGTTTCAAGTTGTGAAAAATGGGGCAGGCCACTTTATCGCCGGGCGGGCAACTTTCAAACACTGGTAAAAATGAGGATTACTTTGCAGGATTAACATTTTATTTAAAAGTATATTTAGCTATCATCTGGCCTCTCAAGATTGGAACAAAAAAAATGTTCCCCAAATTGTGCTTCAACGTTGTGAATGCAATGTATGAGTGACATCTTGGAGTCTTTTCTGTCATGATTGCTGATTCAGGGCACCTGTGACTGCCCAATTGGCGCCAACAGCCCTGAGCGCTGATTGGTTCAAAGACTCTTTTTCAACCCCTGGCTTCCAAGAGGAAGCTGTCAGACCGTTTGCGAACCTATGCTCCCAGCTAGGCAAGCTCCATACCTTCCGACATTTTCCTGCCCTGTTTTCTCCTGCCTGATACCTGTTGCCGACCTGTTTCTGGACCCGTTTCTGCACTGCTCTTCCATCCCGACCATCGACTTGTTTTGCCCTGTTTCCTGCCTGATACCTGTTGCCGACCGCTTTTCTGGACTCGATACCGCCCTTGCTCTCCCATCCCGGCTATTGACCAGTATCCCTGCTGCCTCGACACGGAATTGCCACTTCCGCGTTCCTGCCACCTGCTACCCGTGTCGATCATCGGCTCGTGGAAGCAAGCACTGCTCTCTCCCTTTATCAATAAAACTGAGTAAACAAAGGCTACTGGGTCCTGTCTCGGTTTCTGGCTTGTGACACTTTTCATGATTTTTTTTACTATATTATAAAATCAAACCCAAACATATTGAAATAATATACAACCTCAAGCTTGTAATTCATTGTTAGTATTAATATGTATATTTGTTATACCTGTGAGTGTTTATTTGCAACACAGCTGAGGTAGGAGGAATAAAATGTAACAATGCGGATGAAATATGGTGTCATGCACGGATGCAGCGGCTCTTAGCTCTCCCATCTAGTAATTTTTTGTGTATCTTTTTAATCTGTTCTACTTGCGCTGAAAGGAGAAGCCTTCCAATTTAATTATACTCTTATGACAATAAAGACCTTTCATTCATATACATAATGCGCCAATAGATGAATTGTGTTTATCATAATTCAGTAAGAGCTAGCGCTTATTACAGCATAGACATATGGCTACAAATACATCATGTCCGGGTATGCCGAAGCATGAAATTGTAAAGAGGTTTGGCATCCCCATTTCAAACAAGTACAACTTGCACACAAGACAACCCAGAGTTTGTTAAAAATGTAGAAAGTAAAAACCTTGTGTGTTCAATAGAATATGTTCTTCTTAATTTGAACTAAAACAGAGCATATCTTGTCTGCCACGTGAAGGGGAAATTCATATTTTTGCTTGATAAATTATACTACGTGGTTAAAATGTAAGCACTTTTTTGTAGGACTTCAAACAACTACCTGACCCTGGTTTCCTCCAATTATTTTTCATTGTTACATTATTCATTTTTCTTTCAGTGTGTAATATTTGACCACTAAATGGCATGTTGTCTAATAAGAATGAAACCCGGAGCTACAGTAAGCAGCAAGACACTAGACAAACATGGCGGCACCTTAGGTATGGATGCCACTGTGTAAAATAAAAGCGAATTTTGCGACTTATTGTTTTTTTTTTTATAAACAATTCACATTGGTATGATAGTTAGTGTATTTTAGCCTAGTATTCTTTTTTTTTTTTTACTGAAACTTCTTTCTACCACTTTGCGGCACTTCATTTTATAATAATTATAATTATAATAATATATACATAATTTTGTAATTTTATTTATATGATGTTTATTTTGTCTTTTATAAACATAATTTGTGTTCAAGCAATCCAAAAGTAATTGAAAATAATCAAGTTACATTACCGCGATATTATGGTACTCGGACTATGTTACTGATTTTTCAACAGGTATCTAGTAACTGTATGAGCTTATATTTTAAAAGTAACCCTCCGTTATTCCGCTACTCTTAAAATGCAGATCACGTATTACAATGTCTCTTAACTGCGGAAAACTCTCATTGCCACATAAAACCGTTAATCTGCCAGCAACATAATGTGAAGGGTAGGCGTGTTAATATTGACAATTAAAGTACAGCTGTATACAGTTAAGGTGGCGCTGTCTCAAGCACAGAATATTCTCATCATGGAGATATTCTTACTGCCATATACACTCACATCCAAACCAAATTTACAACAACTAAATAACATATCCAAATCAGGGGGTCAGTTTACATGCACATACTGTATTTGGTTGTGTGTCACCACTAGCAAATGGTAGGCTGTGCTTGGGAAAGTAGGCGTGGCTTGTACAGGAACAACAAAATCAATGGTGCAATGTTAGCACAGAATTTGCGTTAAACGTGAGCTTAATTTTTGTCTTAAGTGTACGAGTATTTTTGTAATATATCATACCTGGGGAAAACAGGAAAACATCTTGTACAGTACACCAAAATGAAAAAGGGATCTTAGGCTAGTTTGAGAGACTAAATGGATATGGAGTATCTCGGCTAGGTGTTTGTAAGCTTTCAAGATTGCACAAGCCAAGAAATATGAAGGTTTTGCTGCGTTTTGTTCTATTTATTTTATTGTGTGACTATTTTAATGCAGTTTTATGGGGTTGGCTTCTATGCAATTACTGTCTATACATTAAATAGTAGCAAGATAGTTACTTTTGGAGTAACGGGCTAGTTTCTGGTGTCAGTAACCTGAAGTAACTACTAGCTGATTACTATTTTTCAATAACGCTCCCAACACTAGTTGTCTTCTCCAGCTTGCATCACTGCAGTCAAATCCAGATTAAAGAACGAAAACTCGGGTTCGTAAATGTAATTTTACTTCACAATGTACTTTTCTCGCTAGGATCAACATGGCGGCGCATGGATGCATGCTTGCGGCTCGTTGCTCTCCAGCTAATCTTCTATTTATTGCCGTTCTCTTCTCTTTTTTGCTTTCACTTTTGGACACATGTGTGGCCAAAAACACTTACAGTAGGGACGAACTTATTCGGTTGGGTGGGCGTCTAAATTTCGACTTTTCGGGCACTTTTTATACCGCCTATGATATACCGAGCGAACTTCAAAGAGATCCGGCATCCTTGTGGACCGCTATTCCTCTTAATAAAAGACGACAGCGGCGCCGTAAGGACAGAAAACAGAAGCGTGGTTGCCGTGCAGGTAGATGTGTGAAGCGTGCGAAGTCTAAGCAGCAAGATGGACGCGAGGATGTAACTAATTCCACCATTCATTCCTCGCCGGACAACCGAAGCTTTACACTCAGCGCGCACGAAAAGCAACAACCGCGGCATCTTTTGAAGATCTCGACAAAGACTACAAAGAGCTCAGCTAAGTCAAATGATTCAGCAAAGCTAAAATTTGGTCTGTTAAATATTAGATCGCTTGCTCCAAAAGCTTTACTTGTTGATAACATTATTCGTGATTATAAACTTAACTGTATGGGTCTTTGTGAAACCTGGTTACGCCCGGATGAGTATTTAGCGCTAAATTATGCTTCTCCCCCAGACTACGAGAGTAGCCATGTAGCACGCACGTCAAAAAAGGGTGGCGGTGTCGCGCTCATTTCTGAAAAAACGCTCAAATTTAATCCTCGTACCTCTAATAATTACAAGGCGTTTGAGGCTCTTGTGATGCGGTCCTCTCTATTGTCAATTTATGTAATAACTATCTATCGCGCACCTGGGCCATACACAACTTTCTTAGACGAATTTGCTGAACTTTTGTCTGAACTAGTAACCTATGCAGACAAAATTATAATTATGGGGGACTTTAAGATTCATATAAACTCCCCACTCAGTTCACTTACTATTGCGTTTAGGTCTCTAATTGATGCATTTGGTTTTAATCAACTGGTTGATTTGTCAACCCATAAAGATGGGAACACGCTAGACTTGATTCTGACTCGAGGAGTTTTAACCTCAAACATCATGGTGTTACCGTGTACTACCGTTATCTCGGATCATTATTTAGTTACATTTGAGGTGCTAGCTAAAAGTAGTGTTAAAAAAGCTGAAGGATTTAGCGGACGCAATATAAGCACTGGCACAGTTTCTGAGCTCTTTGAACTACTTCCTGGAGCAGTTGCGTCCTTTCCTTCATACAATGGCCCGATAGACTCACTCATAAATGATTTCAATATACCCTGACTAGTGTCCTGGATTCAATAGCGCCCATGAAGCTAAAATCACGTCCTAAAAGACGCACGCCTTGGTTTACTGATGAAACTAGAACCCTTAAACAAGAATGCAGGAAATTGGAAAGAAAATGGCGCACTACCAAGCTTGAGGTTTTCCATCAAACATGGTGTGACAGCTTGTTAAAGTATAAAGCGGCCCTTGCCTCTGCAAAATCGGCCTATCTTTCGAAGGTGATTGCGTCTCAAAAGAACAATCCCAAAGCACTTTTTGAAACTGTAGCATCGCTTACAAGGCAACAGACTACTGCAAATAGTTCGACACACTCTGCTCATGACTAAATGGTCTTCTTTACTAAGAAGATTCAATGCATACAGGAAGAAATTGCTAAAGAAATTATTAATACCACACATACTAAAGGGCTGAAATCTACAGATGCACGACAGGGTGGCTGTCCTGGGAAATTGTCCCGTTTTAGTGAACTGTCACTTGATGATCTCAAACAGGTGGTGAACGCAGCCAAACCGACAACTTGCCAGTTCGACCCGCTCCCAGGTTCACTTATTAAAAGTCTTTTTGGCGTCCTTGGACCTTCAGTTCTAAATATTATAAACATATCACTCTCCTCAGGTGTAGTTCCAGCAGCTTTTAAGTCCGCCGTTATTAAACCCACACTGAAAAGACCCAACCTTGATCCAGAAATCTTAAGTAATTATAGACCTGTGTCAAACCTACCTTTCCTCTCTAAAGTACTTGAAAAAGTAGTGGCACAGCAGCTAAATGTTTTCATATCCGAGAATAACCTTTTTGAATCCATGCAATCAGGATTCAGGGCTAACCACTCTACTGAGACAGCTCTGATCAAGGTAACAAATGATCTCCTACTGGCAATGGATTCTGGCGCTTCATCACTTTTGCTGCTGCTGGATCTTAGTGCTGCTTTTGACACAGTGCGCCACAATTTCCTACTAGAACGGTTGGAAAAATGGATTGGTCTCTCAGGAACCGTCCTCTCGTGGTTCAGATCCTACCTCTCAGATAGGACGCACTGTGTTAAATATGGTGAAATGACATCTGAGCCCTTTAATGTTACCTGCGGTGTTCCGCAGGGTTCAGTGCTTGGCCCCCTTCTTTTCAGTATTTACATGCTTCCATTAGGTGATATTATTCGCAAGTACAATATCAGCTTCCACTGCTACGCAGACGACACTCAACTATATCTTCCGTTGGAGGAATCTCACACACTAAACTGTGGAAATTTGGAGGCCTGCCTCATTGAGATAAAAGAGTGGATGTCACTCAATTTCTTGCGTCTTAACTCTGAAAAGACCAAAATGTTAGTCATTGGTCCATCTAAATGCCGTGATATATTCTCAAAAACTACTGTGAACATTGACAAATGTCACATCACACAGAGTGACTCAGTTAAAAATTTAGGTGTCATATTTGACCCTGATCTATCCTTTGAAATGCATGTAAAGAAAACTACTAGAACCGCTTTCTTCCATCTTCGTAACATTGCTAAAATCCGTTCAATACTGTCTCAGTCTGATGCGGAAATTATAATTCATGCGTTTGTCACCTCCCGTCTCGATTACTGTAATGCACTACTCTCTGGTCTCCCGAAGTCTAGAATCAAGTCACTTCAGCTGGTACAAAATTCCGCAGCGAGGCTTTTAACTAGGACAAAAAAGTACGATCACATAACACCGATTTTGGCTAACCTGCATTGGCTCCCAGTTAGCCATAGATGTGATTTCAAGGTTCTCTTAGTATTGTACAAAATCATCCATGGACTTGCTCCCTCTTATCTTTCAGATCTGATTTGCCCCTACGTCCCGGTCCGAAGCCTACGATCTGAGAGTGCCGGTCTTCTGGTGATCCCAAGAGCAAAGAAGTGTTCTGCTGGTTCGAGAGCGTTCTCCATCCGGGCACCGGTGCTGTGGAATGCTCTTCCCCCTGAGATCCGATCTGCAACCTCAGTGTAAATGTTTAAATCTAAACTTAAAACTCACTTCTACTCCATAGCATATGAATAACCTACTCTTCTCGTCGGCTGGAAAAAAAAAAAAAAGAATAGTCTGTGTAATATAGTGTAATAATCTGTGAAGCCCTTTGAGACTCTTCGTGATTTAGGGCTATACAAATAAAAATGACTTGACTTGACTTGACTTGACTTGACTAGTGCCACCTCTGGCCTAAAGAGTTACTACAGCTAGTTTCAAGCGGTGGCAATAAGAAAACCGAAAATCCGCTCAAAATTTAAAAAACAAAAACAAAATGACACTATAAATTGTCGTTGCAGCAACACAATGTAAAAAAAATCTGTAATAAACCGTGTGTACTGTGTGTACTGTACCTGTTGCAGTCGACGTGGAGCAGAAGGTGAGTGGAGCTTATGGTTAGGGCGATTTTGTGCCACTGTCCGTCAGCAAGACGGTAAGGGAAGGATTCGGTGCGGGGCTTGCCCTTGAAGCGGTAGTGGTAGCGAATTTCCTCTCGAACGCCGCTGCTTTCCAATTCAAAGTAGCTAAGAGTAAGAGGGAAGGGTCAAAAGTCAGTGACAGAGTGACAGAGTATAGGTTGCATTAGGAGCGGAAATATGCACATTTATGTTAAAAAAACAACAACAAACAAACAAGTTGGAGTTAAATAGTTTGGATTTTCTACAGCTTAAGTAAAGGCAGTGTCTGGAATTTGAAACTGTCTTACTCTCTGCCGCCTCCTATAGGCTTAAAGTCATTACGGCAGCCTCGGAAAGTTCAAGTAAATGCTTATCTTAGATACTTTCTGTTAAACTGTTCTTTTTTTTTTAATCTGTTGTTGTGGTTTGTGTTGGCGAGCCTAAAGTCACACACCTTCCCCCTCCCTCCCTTTCGTTCTACCTAATGTGTTGTGCGACCCGGAACAGAGTTCCAAAAAGTAAAATAAAAGCAGATAGGCGCAGGAAGACAGATTATAATGGCTCTTTGAACTCAGTTGGGCATTGTTAACATATACATAGGAGGAAATATTCTACTTTCAACTTTTTAAAGACAGCTCAAACAACGCACCTCACAATTAAACAATCAGTTTGAAAAAAATTGTGCACTTGAATACTAAAGCAGTGGTCGGCAACCACCGAGCGTGGACCGAGACCCTGAGGCGAAGAAAGAAAAAAATTGCCTTATTTTTTGCATATATCATATTTATTCATAAAAATACAAGAACTTTTTTCATACTGAGGTTTTACGCTTGTCTATTAACATAATTGAGCAATCACTGGCCAGTCAACAAATATCACTGAACTCATTTTCTCTGCATTGGTTGCCACAGGAATCGAACCCAAATATCAGCAGTGAGAGTGCCGAATTCTAACCATTAGTCCACTAGGATGACAATAGAAAAGGCATTATATTTTATTTCATCATGACAAGAATTTTTTACTTAGTATGTTGTACAATGAAGCATTATGGGAAAGAGTTTAGCTAAAACAACATTTTAAGATGTAGTGCAGTGAGTAAATATAGTGTGATGTTAAAATCTAATGCATTTTCCTATGTCATATGAATCCTAGTCCTTATGTGATTAACACACTGAATTTGTTAATATTGTTATTTTTATTGTTCTTGGTGTCATTTTCATGGGTCAGCCCACAAGAATATAGCCAGACAAATAACCGGTCCATGGTACAAGAGTAAATATCGAACAAATGTTCTTTTTGTTAAGCTTTCATCCTTTGGTTACAGTTTGGGGAGGAAACAAAGTTAACAAGTCAGCCAATAAAATAATATTCCTGACTTGGCATCTCTCCAATGTTTTTATTCGTCTCGCTCTCTCGTAACTCGAGGCGCTCGACCTTGTATCCTGCATTGTTCTCGTCCTCATCGTGTATGCTGCATTAGAAGGCAGCCAGCCGTTGCAGCATCTTCATTGCTCGGGGCCACCGGTCGTGGCATTTCGGCTTCCCCGTGGCGGCGGATGATGACCCGAGCAAGCGCCATCTTTGGCAGGGCTTGTACATGTCAAACTACACAATCGCTGTAAAACCATTGATAGCAGACAAAGCTTTTCCCTAAGCTAGCAACCTCCGTGCCAATACCAATAGAGCGCGATGCATGAGAACCCACACACACACACAAACAACGGAATTGGACTCAAGCCCATTCAATACAAAACAAGTGTCATGCATATTGATGAAAAGGGAGCAAAGATTCTTCCCATAGAATATTAAAGTGAGCTATGCTCTTTAGAATTGTGTCTTTTCCACTTCGGGAAATTGAATAAACCTAGGCGCAAATGTGTTTTTTTATTGCTGATCGTTGTGGAGTGAGGTAAAGATGAATTTTAAATTACAATCACATTCAATCTTTTTTACACAACACTTTTAATACAGTTTTACTCAAAGAGTGGTTTAAAGTAAGGGAAAACATCTATTCTACACTCTACAAATAGTAAGGTTAGAAATAATCCAATCTTGTGTTAAAGAATGGACCAACTCAATAATCGGATTGTCCTGTGTTGTTTTACAGAAACGTCTCCCACAGAAATTGTGTTTAAGTTTTAGGAAAAGACACTGTAAACAAAGAATAAAATGTAAAAAATGATTTCAATAGTTCAATGTATACTTAAGATGTTTTAGTTATTTTCCACACAGTTCACTTGTATCACTTTCATTCATTTTGCTATGGGAATTATCTTTATTTTTGCTATTTAAAAAGGCAAGGCGTCTACCAGTACAAGACAAAATCCAAATCTGCCCTTCTTCACACACATAGTATTCATTTTACTTTCTCAACATTTGATCTTGCTTTTTCAGCTTCAGTTTTCTGTCAACTATAAAGATTCAAATCATCTATTTTTCTCACAGGAGCTCTCTCAATTGATCAAGACTAAAAACAAAAGCGAAAATACCTAGGACCAAGCCAATCATGTATAATTAAGAAGCTCAACCCATGTGACACTCACTAATGACGGACTTTCAGCCCCTACTTTAGCAGGCCTCGTAATTACGCTAATGTTGCATTTTATATTAGATCAAAACAAATTAAATCTCACAAGTTTTCAATATAGAACCAAACATCGACTCCCCCCATGCATTGTGCAACCTTTGTGCTCTCGAGCTCATATTACCTCTGTAGAATGTCATTTCTGAAAGGCGCTATACCAAGATTGGTGAGTGCATAGCCAAAGCAATGCCAATATTTGATTTAGTTCAGGGCTCAGATTCAACTACAATTTACAGTCTAGGTGTCACACCAACAGTTGGCTTTACATTGCTAAGGAATCCTTTATATGTAAGCTCATTAAATCATGTATGTTCACTGTTGATACACTTAATGATAAAAACCAACACAACAAACTGTAAACACCCAAAAACACCCGCCAAGCACACAGAGCAATTTGATTGGGTGAGCGGTAGGGGAAACCGGATTCCTGCACACATAGCACGCTCCTCTCTTGCTCGCTTACACACGCCAACTGCGTTGAATGGAAAGACCTCTGATAACTTTTTGTTTGCAGTTTTTTGTGACATTTTTACAAAAGAACTGTGGCTTGTAATTTGTTTTGAAACCATTATTTAACAAAAAAAATAATGTCAAAATGAGCCTTAACAATGTTAAGTAACTGAGGGAGGGAGACAAGTTTAGAGTGGTAAAGTGAAAGAGTGGTAGAGTGAAAAATGTAGGTTTTGTCTAGAGAGTGTGTTTGGTGGTTTGCTGAACTTTGTTTTAAAATATATGTTATGGCTCTCTCAAAAAACATCTAAATATTTTGCTATTGTTTGCTATTGTGGTCAAAAAGGTCCCGACCCCTGCAGTACATTAGTGATATTTCGTCAAACAAATGCTTGAGTCTGTACATAGGGTTTGTTTATTCCTTTCAGCATATAATATATTTTGTAAACTACGGCTGCACGATTAACCGAAATCAAATCGATTTAGCGATGTGACGTTGTGCGATAGGGCAACCACAAAACTGTGTTTTTTTTCAAGGATTTATAGTTTCCTATTTGAGTGATGGAGTGTTTGTACAACAAGTATTGTCAAAGTTCGAGGTTTAACAGAGCCAATCAGAGGCAGGTTTTTAATAGCACCAGCCAAAAAAGGCGGGACAAAGTTTGCAAGACGTGTATGCGCCACTTCGATAGGCTGGTGCCAGCTGTCATTCATGCAGCGCTTGCACAAATGGCCACCAAAAAAAACTTCACAGTTAGTAGCTTTAGTGGCTCGTTACATTGAAAACAATTTCATTAATACAATTGGACTCTGAGGAAAGTCAGAAAGTGCAACAAAAAGCAGGTGCTCTGTGGATTTGTATCGCCTCCGGCAATTGACTGAGGCGGCGTCAGAAGGTAGGCCAACAGCTAGGCTAACATCTTTTAAACCGCCTCTGCCAAACGTGGCTAGTCAACAACGCCTAATCTATTACCCATGAAATGAATGACTTGGAGCTACTACTTGTGGAACGCTTTAATTTTAATCATCACAAAGACCTTGCAGAAGTCAAGGTTACCCAACAGTAACATGTAGCTTGCCAGCTGCTCCCTAAATAGCTTTCTTACATGGAAAGGAGTAGCCAATTTAATTGTACTTTTGCATAATGTCAATAAAGACTATTTAATCAACTGCAATTCTGTTTTAATTTGTGGCTCTGTAGTTATTGTTACAGTCTTATACTCTCAGTCCCGAATCAACTCCAGATAAGTTTGTAGGTCACTATGTTCAAGTTCTCTCCAAAAACAAAACAAGCACAGGAAATGTACTTTTATTGCAAAATCGAAAATCGCATCGAAATTGCAAAACTGATCTGAAAAATCGCAATCAAGTCTGCAGCCCCGACGTAAACGATTCATACGGAAAGCTCCGACTTCTGATCCCGGTCCGACTATTGCCTGCGTGGAAACGTAACTGATAAAGTAGGGGTATAAATAATCCATGGCGGGCCACTCTCGGAGCTCCGAAATGAAATAAATACATCATTGTGTTGCTGCCCAGACCTGACAGCTCGTCTCCGTCAATGATGCTTGTCATCTTGGGGGGTTTTAGAAGATTCATTTGCATTGAGTGAAGAATAATAAAAGCTCTCCGGCGTGAGGATTGACGGAAGCATTGTCAAAGTTTGGAGAGGCGCAGCTCTTTTATCTCGATTCGACTCATGAAACAAGCGCCAAAGCCATTAACTCCGCTTCGCAGCCGGCATTTGTTTTATGGAACATTTAGTAGGAGCTGTCGTAATAAGGAATATTTAATGAGAGGGAATCATCTACTGGCAGGATGCAGTAAACACGGACAGACAGACAATGAAAAAAAGAAAAACTGTTTTACGAGACTCTGCAGCAATGCTAAGAATGCAAACCAAAATTCTAAAGAAAGATTTAGAGCAGGGGTCACCGACGTGGTTTCCTTGGACTGGTTCGAAAAAAAGCTCACCAATTCCAGGTCTTTGTGATTTTCTAGGAAGTTTGTGTTCATCACTCAGTGCCCTTATACAAGGCAGATGTGCTAGTAGTTCCCTGAGCCCATTTTAACTCCATCCATCCATTATCTGCACCGCTTATCCTTAGTGGGGTTGCGAGGGTGTTGGAGCCCCAGCTATCTTTGGGCAGTGGGAAGGGGACACCCTGAACTGGTTGCCAGAACATCGTAGGGCAACGTCCATTTTAACCCTACTTCTAATAATTCCAACCAGGTAATGACATAATAACACAATAACATACCAAAATGCAAACGAAAAGTCTGTTGTTTTATTTGGAAACATTTTCTTATGAATGACAAAATAAAAACCAAATTTTCGCGAAAAAACAAAAAAAAATCAATATTTAGGGCTTGACAAAGTGCTGAAAATAGCTGAACACTGATGTCTCATTGTGATTTTCTAGAAATATGTATGTTAAATATTGTTAATTATATGGTTAACACTTCGCAGATGTTTAAGTAGTTGACTGAGTCTATTTTAGCACTAATTTCTAAATTAAAACCTGGTAATAAATAATATCATTGTTACAACATAGTGATAATGTGATTGCTATGATTTTAAGTTTTTAGTTTAGAAAACAATGATCGAAATGCACAAAATGCTGATAAAAGTTTATCAAATAATTTGGAGATTTCATGTATATGGATAACATTAAAAGTAGTAATGTAATATTATTTATATTATGTTTATTTTGTATTTTTTTTCGCATTTTTGGTATTAGAGTAATCCAAAAGTAATCGATTTTAATCACACTACATTACTGCAATATTACGGGATTCGGATTACGTTCTAAATTACATTTTTTAACAGGTAACTAGTAACTAACGGATTACATTTGTAAAGTAACCCTCCTAACCCTGAACATAACAATGACATGTTAATAACATTTTGTTTGAGGTTGATATTTTATAAATGTATGGCAGAGCGGCTGGGTGGTTAGCACGCATCCCCACAGTGCAGAGGTCCAGGGCTGAAATCTATCCTCCGCGTGCAGAGTTTGCATGTTCTCCCTGTGCATGTCAGGTTAGTTGGCCCATCCAAATTGTCCCTAGGTGTGAATGAGCGAGTGAGTTGTCTCTGTGTGCCCTGTGACTGGCTGGTGACCAGTTCAGGGTGCCCCCTGCCCGAAGATGCCCCCAGCACCCCTGCAACCCTAGTGAGGATAAGTGGCACAGAAAAAGGATGGATGGAAATATTTTAAAAATGTGTACCGAAATACACAAAATGCAAATAAAAGTATATCAAATGCTTTAGATATATTTTCAAGGGGTAACACATTAAGTCATGCATTTCTCTAAAAAAATTAAATCATTCAATCCATTGGCCACCAAAATGCTGAAAATAGCCCACTTATAATGAGTCATTGTTATTGCCTAGGAATTTCTATCTGGCATGGTGTTTTACTGATTAACCAAACTTATTATAATCAGTCTTATAATACGTATAACCTGGTGATAACATAATGAGAAATAAGAAGTGATCATATAAAGAAACTGATCATGTGAATGTTACTAAATTGTTATTACTGTACTACAATATTACTTGGTTGTTATAAGTACTGGGGCTAAAATATGTTCACAAGCTTCCTCAAAAAAGGTGGAGATTAAATACATACTGTAATGAATAGGTTAGTTTAAAATATATACTCATATAATATATTAAAAAGGTATTACTAATAATTATATATTTCATTATGTATGCAAATAACCTGATAATGTAAAAATTACTACTATGTTGTTAATCATATAATATTACATGCCTGCTATCCCCAAAAGGGGCATATTGCATAAGGAGAGGCTAATAATAAAACAATAGGTTCAAATAAATGTATTATCTATGTAAACAAATGTTAATACTATGTTGTTACTACATACTATATTGGTACTAGGTTATTAAATTGAGACATTGAACCCCTAATACCCCCAATAAGCAGGTTAGCGTCTTACATGGCTGCAATACAAGGCCGCTGTTGGGAAATGTGGAGCACATTGTAAAGCGCTTTGGGAAGTCATTGACTTGAAAAGCGCTATATAAATGCAGATCAAATGCAGACCATCATTAAAAGTGAGGGTGAAATGTGCTAAACTAACACATAAGCTAATGTTAAAACAATATATTTAAAGTCATCAAGAATTGAAGTATATGTTACTACTGTGTTATTGCTGTTACTGCTGTGTTATTACCATGTTACTACAACGTTGTTAGAAGAAGTGGGGCTTAGATGTGCTCACCGTCTTTCTCAAAAAATGTAAAGATTTATGGTTATTAAAAAAATCAAAATTATTACAAAGTATTTATAATGTACTGTATGCAAATTTAATATAAGTGATTTCCAATTCCAGTTAAAACACATACTATCAATTTTTCAGAAATTCCGGATGCAAGCCTGATAGTTGTTGTTTTTTTTTTGTTTGTTTTTTTTCCAGATACCAAGCACAGACATAGTCCCTTGATTTTTTCACACCCAAAATACAAACAACGTAAAATATGATTTGCTTGAAGAACTTTTGGTAAAATCAAAAAAATAATCAACTTAATCAAGCTGAACGTTCTTCATTTCTGATGGAAAACTTTGGCTCGCTTTGATTGCCAGCTAAGGTTATAAATCACGGTTGCCCTTTCCCTTCAACCCTGGTGTCACACATCTACTTTATGGACGGGAGATGACAACCAATTATAAATCCAGAGGGGAGGGCCAAACTCTTTCAGACGTGTCAATGAAAAAGGAGACGCTAACTGACAGCTAGGCAAGAAAATGAAATGCAAACCGGTGAATATTACACTTGAACAGCGACATTTTTTAAACACGTTTTCTGGTTTAAAAGTAGTTTTTTACCCTAGTACACAAATTAAGGTTTTAAAGTAAGATTTTGGTTTCACACAAGAGTTTTACGCTATAGCTACAGTTCAAATTAGGGTTTTAAGTTAAACATCGTGTTAAAGGTTTAGGGCTAAGGTGGGGGTTGGCAACCTGCAGACCAGGAGCCGCATGTGGCCCTTTAGAGCAAGTGGGTAGCTCCATGGTGCTTTTCCAAAGTGTTAACAAAGATGTGAGAGGGACATATATTTAATTTTAATATAGTTTCTGTAGAGCAGCAGGGAGATTGAGTGGTTAGCGCGTCTGCGGCACAGTTCTGAGGTCATGAGATTGAACCTTCCTGTGTGGAGTTTGCATGATCTTCCTTTGCTTGCGTTGGTCTCCTCTGGGAACTCCACTTTACTCCCACATTCCAAAAACATGCATGTCAAGCTTAATTGGCCGGTCCAAATTGTCCCTAGGTGTGAATGAGTGAGCGAGTGGTCTGTCTCTGTGTGCCCTGCGACTGGGTGGCAACCGGTTCAGGGTGTCCCCTGCCCACTCCCTGAAGATGGCTGGGATAGTTTGTAAGTATGAGCTGGTACGAGTGCACTTCTTCGCTTGTTTTCCTCTCGTCTGTGTCCCTGCCCTGTGTTAGAGCCGAGCTGTGCGGCCTAAGCGTCCTGTGTGTGATCCACCATGGACCCCACGGGTAAAAAGAGAAAAATAACTGCACATAAATCAAACTTCAGTGTATTCATGTAATCTTATTTACTCTATCTTTTCTATAGGTTGCTATTTTATTTTTATCAATGCGTACCGTGTTTTATTGCGCTCTTTTTGTTGCTGAGTTGAGGGACACATTATGCATGATGGTGTTGTTGTTTCGAATCGTCAAACTAAAAATGCCATCAAAAATGTGATTTCCGAATTGCGTTTCTTTGATTTCATTGAAATAATTAAATATTGCGTAGTTCGTTAATATAGTAACAAAGTTAAACTTGAGGCAGTATCTTAAGACTGAGTGGTCACATGGGGCATCATTCTACACAGGATGTGTTGCATCCAACTTTTATTTTGATGGTAGGCTAATACAAATACATAAAGTCAACTTGTATCGGGCTTTTAATCTTTTCCTCCAGACAAATTTGTTTTTATTTTGTTTAATAAGGTTCTTTCTACAATTTGGGTTGCTGACCCCTGGGCTAGGGCTAGGTAATGTATATAGCACTTAGGATCTTAAACTAACATTTTAAACTAAATCTAAAGTTCCAATGAGGGTTTTAAAGTAATGTTTTGGTGTCAAACTGGTGTTGTTAAGTGCAGCTCTAGTTTTAAATTGATGTTTTAGTAGTAGTAGTACTAGATTAAGGTTTCAAATTAGGATTTTAAACGGCAACTTCTGTTTTACCTTTGGGTAAAGTTTCAATCTAGTGTTTTGAACTGCATTTTGAGTTTCAACTTGGTTTTAAGATAGACCTAAGGTTCAAATTAGGGTTTTTGTTTCTAACTGGGCGTTTTAAACTGGAACAATAGTTTTATCCTCCAACTAGGGTTTCAAAGTAGACTTAAGGTTTAAATAAGGTTCTTGTTTCAAACTAAAGTTTTAAATTGCATTCAATGTAACAAACAATGGTTTAAGCTAAACCTAGGGGTCAAATGAAGGTTTTCGTGGTATTTACTATATACCATACTATATGCCATTTGGTTTATTATGTTTAATATGAACAGTATATACAATTTTTATGTTTTTACCCAAGGAACTGGGGATTTGGAATGCATTAGCTAATTAACATAGGGTACAATTTACCCCTTGTAATCCCCCGCCTCAAAACAGATTGGTGTCCTGTATTGTATGTATTAGACCAAAAACGGAACTGTCCTTTTTGCAAATGTACCAATGAATAGGAGAAGCTTACAGACCTTTCCATTGTAGGTCAATTAGTTCAAAAGAAGTGTTAACTATTGAACTTCTGTGTTTGATTATTCAGCTTTGAGATGTGTTCATTGAAGAGCTCACACTACCAAGCAAAAAGAACATTTTCTGAGCTACGGACAAAAAAGCTCTAGCTGGGCAAAAACATTTTGTTTGTAGCACCCCTCCTCAAACGGCAACACAAAGAAGAAGCCAAGAAAGGACCTAGTGATTTTTTTTCTCGCTTTGAGCAGAGTGAAGGATGAGTGAAAAGTGTGATTTCCTTGTACTTGAGCAAGAGTAGGAGGCGGAAGGGAAAAGAAGATGCTTGGACAGTACGGTGAGAAAATAGAAAGAAGGAGGCGACAGAGGGATTACGCTACAGTGATGGAGCGAGCTGTCTATTAGATAAGAGAATGGGAGGTTCTTTGAAGAACAAGCTAAGACCCTAATAGGGCCTTCAGAGGGGATTTGAAGGTTCACAGAGGAACACGAGTCATCTGAGGTTCTGGCCAGCTCCTTGACTGTAATTACTATCCATTTGCAGCGCTCAAGTGTGACTCACAACATTAGCTTTTCTCGAAGAAACACAAGCCTGATGCTACGTCGCTTGATGTTTGATTATGGGGAATTACAGACAGAAAGTGTGAAAAACAGGTTTTTTTATTAAATTGTAATTATAAAAAGTCATACGAGTCTAGGTTGGAAATCGTTGTAATTGGTGCTAAGCAATAATGTCTGACAACAATTTCACAGGAAAAACATCCAAACCAAGCATCAGCTTTTATTTATAATATTTAGTAACGATAAATATTATATACTATATGCATAATATGTAATCAATCCGTCAACAAACAGGCTTTCTGCTTGTTTCTGATTTTAATACCTGCAAAGGATAATGCATCAGATGACCGTATGTCAATTTTTCTCACTGTTGTTTGTTATTTTGACTACGATGCGATGTTTACATCTTTGTCACTATTGGCCAATAATATTGTTGTTTTTTAATATTCACACCTTTGAGGGCAGATCTAACTTGACTTGTTCTCAAAAACTGCCCTGAACATTGACAAATGTATTATCACCCAGAGTGACTCAGTCAAAAATTTACGTGTCATATTTGACCCCGATCTGTCCTTTCAAACACACGTGAAGAATATTACTAGAACAGCTTTCTTCCATCTTTGCAACATTGCTAAAATTCGTCCTATGCTGTCTCAGTCAGATGCGTGGATGAGAATTCACTCCTTTGTTACTTCCCGTCTTGATTACTGTAATGCACTACTATAAAAACTCCGCCTTTTTCCCATCAGCTGTTTTTTTTCCTTCTGTTTCGTCATTTAATCATCAACGTTGTTGATTTTGAGTTAATTGTAACCTTGTATCTGATGATTAGTGAGATGAGAAAAGTCATTTTAAGTGGAGTTTGGTTTTAGAACTAGGCATTTAAACTGCAGCTACGGTTCAAAGAGTTCAAGAGAAGGGTTTTGGTTAGAAGCTTGGATCAACCTTCAGCTGAGGTTTTAAAGTAAGGTTTTAAATCACACCTATTGTTCAAAGAGTTTTAAAGTAGGGTTTTGGTTTCAGAAAAAGGTTTTGAACTGCAGGTAGGATTTCAAACTAGGGTTTAAACTGCACTAAGGTTTCAAACAGGGCTTTTAAAGAATAGTTTGGTTTAGGATTTTAGTCCTACGATATGGTTTTAAAATAGAGCTACGGTACAAATTTCAAACTAGGGTTTTAAATATGGACTCTTAGGCTATCAGGTTTTGGATTTTTTAACATCTTTGAGTAGTTCCACTAACATGAGTGCATTGCGTGTGACGTCACATGTCCTCTGTTGCGCACGTGTGACAGTTGTGGTGTTCGCCTAGTAAGATTAAGTCACTTACAAGTCACATTGAATAGGAAATGTGAACAATGTCTGAAAAACATCAGATCTCACAAAAAAGGAGAATTGAGCATTACAATGCTCAATGGGAACCTAGCCTAACTGTCATTAAGTATGTTATCCAATATTTTTCTCTTTTGCATCTACTGTTTTGACATATTTATAAGAGTCCAGGAAGAAATGTGTACAGGAAAAAGCCTGTTCTCTAACTGATGAAAAATGAAATCAATGAATATTTTGTCCTTTGTCATGTGAAATAATAACGTATCTCCATTATATTCCAGTATAACTGAGTAAAGATGAACCTTTATTATTAACCAAATACTTAAGTTGAATAATTAATTCAGACAATGTGGTTTTCTGGATTTTTTTTCTAATCCCATCTCTTATTAGTGAAGTACAGATGCTCCTCTACTTAAGAACATTCAAGTTACGAAAAACAGTAGATACAAAAATTTTTTGGGGATGTCGAAAAATATCCGGACATTGCTGTAAGTTAGATTTTGTATTGTGCAACTTTTTCCGAGTACAGGACAGTACAATAGTGCTTTTCTCCGCCGCTACCCGGAGTATGGCGCTGTGAGGTCACCAAGCATCCACCCCGAAGGAGAAATCTGCTTCCTCTTCCTAGTTTGTGTAAACATACTGGACTCTATCTCTAGCGCAAACTTTGACATTTTGACTGTTGATATCTTGTGCATCCATTCAATCTGGTTGGTATAAAGTGTAAAGAAGAGGCGAGCTTTTGCTTTTGAAATGAAACTGGAATAAGAAAGCTTGATGCGGTTGAGAAAATGGTTGGATCGCTTTTTTTCGGCCACTCTCTAACACTGAGGAAGACCACTTGACGCTTATCTTCCAAAAGTAAGTTAAACTCAACTATAGCTTTATAGAGAATATCAATTGATGAAATGTTTAATTTTTAGTACAAAACAATACAGGTTACTTATACAAACCTTAAACATACTTATCTAAACCTTAAACATACATTCCGTACAAAATATAGCACTGAAGCGACTTCGAAATTCAACTTCGAACGATCGTCCGGAATCTATCTCGTTCATAAACCTATCTATGAAACCAGGCCCCTCTCATTTTTCTAAAAGAGTGAATTTTACTAGAAGTGTGCAAGCTCAGACACAAGGCGCTACTTCGACTATGTGGCCGTTTATGCAACATCCTGTGATAAGCACTATCAGTATGCTTCGCATTTTTACTCATCTTCCCGACACAATACACGAAAGCTTATCTGTCCTCCCGAGCGCCACCGCATTATCCCGTTCGCTGAATTCCCTCCCATGAGCGAACGATACACAATGACACCGGCATAAGTGATCTTTAAAACCGGTCTGGAGTGCGGCGGCCACCCGCAAACAACCATCTTATTACAAAAGGAAGAAGTCTAATCCGTCGCAGTCAAGTTGTGCCAGAAAGGAGCCGCAGACAAAATGAAGAGGATTAAAGATGGATTACCTGTGTTCCGATTCGTGGATGGAGAATATGACGCCCGACGTGGAGGATTTCTGTTGGATGGAGGCCAAGAAGGTGAATTCGCTTTTTCTCCTGAAAAGCTGCACCACTTTGTCGGTGATGTGAGCCGGGGCTTGAACGGCTCTCCCGACATCTAGGAAGGAAAAAGTTCCATTTGAATACATTGTTTTACCGTTAGTACATCAGTAAGTTAGCATATCTTAGCACGGGTGCGGGCCAACATTGTGTCAATAGCAAGGGACGGCCCAAGAGGGAAAAAAATATTGATTCGTTTGATCTGCCGATAGTTTTGCGTCTGGTACCTCAGTGATACATAAGCAAAACGCACGTAGACCTAATCCATTTTTTACCTTTTGCATTAAAGAATAAAAATACAAGCAGACATCTACATGCACGTGTGCCCCTGCCTCATATTTTGTCTGCATGTTTGAATTTTGAGCGAGAAAAAAAGCCGCGTAACTCAGTGTTTCTTTAAAAATGTCCACATCACCACTAGATGGCACTGTATTGTCTAACGCAAACAAAAAGTGCCTAATGAGCACGAAGTAGCAGCAAGATGGCCAACAAATATGACTGGGAAGACTAGGAATGGATTCTGCCATCAAAATGATAAACAAATTACTATGAATATTTGGAAAAAATAACATTTGTATAATAGTTGATGTATTTTTGCCTATTATTCAAATGAATGTTTTTTACTGAATCAATGTTTTTTTTGTACAACAAGGAGGCGCTAAATATCACACACTGTCACTGTAAGGTGGTAGATCGAAGTCCATTTTTCAGAGTGATGAGAATATGGATTGAAGCAGTTGTCAGCAACCTTTAAACCGGCTGAGAGCTTCTTTTTTGTTTCCAAGTGACACTTAGAACTACCAGTTTGCATTTCTAATAGATTGTTACTGTTATTACTATGTTATGACCAGGTTGCCTCTATTAAAAGCACTGCAGTGCTAAAACAGGCTCAGTCAACCAGTAAAAAATATCTGCATGCTATAAGAGCGCCAAATGATGTACATATATAAATAGTAAGCTAATTTTAAAAAGTAATTCAGGAAGATTTGATAATGGATTTAAAAATGCAGATTTCTTAGAAACTGACAAGAGTTACGGGGTAAAGAAATCGGCACACCTCTGTTTTTTTAATTGATTGACATTTATTTTTCCCAATATTAATCATATACAAGGTTAAAATCAGTTTAAAATCAACAGCTTTGATAAGCAATTGACAAGGAAAAAGGGGCAAATAGGAAAAATATTAAAATCAGCGTAAAATGCGTAGCAAAATGTCAATTTCATTACTTTTCATTTTATTGACTCTTTCTACCTTGATACTGTGTGTCCTCCTCATTTAAGAACCCTTTTTTAATATGGTATGTTATATTTCTACGAGAAGGGTCAAAATTCAATATCAATCCGATGAAAGCAGTCTAGCTGGTTTGTCAGTCATTAATTCCCAGTTTGATATTAAAGACCTCGAACTTATCAGTGAGCTTGTTTTAGAGGTCAGCTTTCAGCTTGTCCAAGGCGTTTGAGCATGGTGGTCTGTTCGGAGAGGCTATTGGCCAGGCTGGTATCACAGCGTTGAAGTAAGACCTCAGTTGTGCCAGTCTGATCTTTGAGCAAATGGTCAGACATTTTCCTCTGCAGTATCCACAAAATCCACATTAAATCGCAGGCAAAAATTCCTTTGTTGAGCATGAAGAACGTCAGGTACACGTCCTCAGCATCTTCAATGTCTAGTTGTGTTAAACACGCTACTTATTACAGGAATCTAAACTATTCCAGCTAGAGAACGTGCCCTTTTGGCAAGGTCTTTCATTACTTTCAGTGAGAGTAGAATAGATCCTATCAATTCCACTGAATGCTCAACTTGGAAATTCCTTATCGGCAGCAGTGATTTGTCGTGGGAGCAGGAAGATGTAAATGAAATGATGAAATGATCTGCATTTATATAGCGCTTTTCAAGTCAATGACTTCCCAAAGCGCTTTACATTGTGCTTCACATTTCCCAATAGCGGCCGTGATCTCTGCCATGTAAGGCGCTAACCTGCTTATTGGGGGTAATTGGGGGTTCAATGTCTTACCCAAGGACACTTCGACATGTAACACGGATAAGCCAGGAGGCGAACTTTGAGTATTCCATGTGGATCTCCTCTTAATGGTTTTCAACTTTATACTTATTTGTGTGTCCAAACTGAGACATTACATTTGACTAAAACAAAAACGGATCTTATATAAAGGAAGATGAACTCTTGTTAGTATGAACATTTTTTATTTGTATATTTTAAATCAGTTTTATTGTATTTTAACTATTTCATGAGCAAAATGTCATATGAAGCATTGTCACTTTTGCAATAAGGGAAAATTCTTTACTAAAATACACTTGAAAGAAATAAGAAACTTGATCTGTCAGTAAGTTCTCACCATTTTGCCATACAGCATTCGTTCATTTTCCAATCCAGACTATTAAATTTACCTCCATGTGGTTTTTGAGCCAAAACCACTTTGACTCCCATCTTTTGTGTTGATAAAAGTGCTACATAAGTGCATTCCATTTTCCAATTTACAAGGCCTATTATTTTTTAAACTAAATAGTTACTCCTTGAGGTTTACTTCTTTAAATAGCAATAGAATCATCAGCAAGTCTAATAGACATTTATTGTGTATAAATCACACTGCTACATCCATATTTCACCGGTGGTTTTCTGACAATTTTGAGTCCTTCAGGAGTTGAAAGCTCAAGGGATGTTACAAAATTCTATAAGGACATACAGTATACTGAAGAGTGCACGCACGCATGCACACAATGTGCGCACGATATGTTCTATCCATTTTTTACCTATGGAAATATAAATGTACACTGAAGAGCATAAATGCACACACATACACACAGACAAAATTAACACATGCAGACATAATAACTATATACTTACATATATATACTGTATATATAGTATATACACACACAGTTGTATTGTCATGGGGGTTGTATTCTAAAACAGTCTCAAAACCAGTGACCAAGAAATTTATTTAATGTATTTAAATATTTGTTACTCAAGAACAAATCCCAATTTACAGGTTCAAGTATTTATTTAACAAATAAAAGGACTGTACTTTATAAGCTTAAATAAATTGTATATTGTCAAATTATATTGTTAAAATAATGTTGCTGTTTTATCTCACAATTGTATGAAATAAGGTCCACCTTACATGGTATTTCTGCATCAGCATGTGGATGTTATGGAAAACCGCATTTACCTCCTGATTCCATCCTATGGAAATTATATATTATCCCTTTATCACACTGTTCAAACAGTGCCAAGAAACCACTGAGCAGATCCAAAGATCTACATGTGGCCCCAGAGCAAATTTAGCGGGTCAAGAAGTCCAATTTATTGACGTTAGAAAGCGTCTTCCACTGTTTAGCCAATCAGAATGCAGAACACAATCTGTTTTTATCTTAGTTTTAGCAGAGCTTATATGTAATTGCAAAATCCATTGCAGCCTGGTCATCCTGGAAGGGGGATTACCTTATGTGTGGTCTATGGTCAAGGTATCTTCATTTTCCTCATGTTGAAGTTTTTGAGTTTTTTCTTGCCCTCGTGTAGGCTTTAGATCAGGGGATGGTGTAATAATCGTTGGTAGTTTTCAATAATCTGGTCTGTGGAGCTTTTTGTGACTCTTTGTGTTTAAGGGCTGTACAAATAAACATGACTTTACAAAGATAAGCCGCAAAGTAGCAAAGCCATGAAGTCGAGAAACCCTTACACAGCAAGGGTGTCAGGACCAGAACGGAAACAGGAACCAATAGCGTTACGTTTCTCACAAGTTTTATTGGAAGAAAGAGAGGGCTGTGCCCACGATCCAGTGTTTGCTGGACGCGGGAAGCAAGTTGCTCTCATACTCTGATTGTGCTCCGAACACGGAAGTGGAGCTTCCGTAGCAAGCGGTGGCGGTGTCAGGGACGGAAAAAATGGGTCGGTAGCCGGGACTGGAAGAGCAAAGAATGGTCGGGGTCGGAAGCGAGTCGTAAGCCAGAACGGGAGAGTAGACTTAGCAGGGGGACAAAAATAGGTCGTAAGCCGGGACGGAAAACGGACGTGGTCAGGAGCAAAACGGGTTGTAGCCGTAGACAGACGCGAGCAAAAACGGGACAGGTGGGAGTCAGTGTCGAAAAAGGCTTGCTTAGTATTCACTGAGGTTTGCAGATGGACTGACAACAGGGGATTGACAGGACTGGGGTCAAATAGTGACAGGGAGCCAATCAGAACCCGCGGTGGTTGGCGCCAAATGAGCGGGCACAGGTGATTCACATTGGTAATCATGACAAAGGGATTATTGTATATTTATTTTTAGCGCTATTCCATGTAACAAGGTCCTCAAAATTATTTTTAAACACCTAAGATTCTTCAAATAGAAGAATTTTTTTTTTACATCTTTAAAGGGTTTCATCTTACACATAATTGCAGCTGTGAATCACTTAAAGCGTACAATTAAAAGAAACTCTTGGTAATATAAGCCCATCAATACCCCAGTAGCTCAACACACAGCCACACAATCTCAACTGAAAGTCTCACGGCCGGAACAATAAATGATACCCGCTCCCAGATGGAAACTCTTAAATTTCAATTTATCAGCGCTATCATAAGTCTTGCTTTGACTCATCCGGAAGACTTTGCTCAATGCCAATGAAGTATTTAGCTTCAGTCTGAGAAAAAAGAAAAAGCCCGTCGCCGAGTGTCACAGACAAATAAAAGCAGGACGCTGCAGGTTTATTGTATTTGCCAAGGGGCATAAAGTAAACTCGCCGAAGTTTCCAACAGCGTCGTTTTTCCACAAAATAACGGACAAGGAAGTGTCTCTGGGGATTGAGTCCAAAGTAATCCGATCCCTTGCTGTCAATACTCACATTTAATATTGTTTTTATTATTTAAGAAGAAGTTGTATTATAGTTTTTTGCAATGCGAGGATTTGGGAATAAAATATTTCATTTTATCTGGACCGAAGAAGCCTGACAATCAAATGGAAAGCTTTCAATAAGCCCTCCCTGCCTGACATTTTACCCTACGGTGTAGAGAACGATTTTATTTTTCTTCCCATCCTTACGGCATTTTCTCCACTCCACAACAAATCATTTTGTCACAAACTTTTTTTTTTTATCTATGGTTCCAAGGACTTGTACTCATGCTAAAAGGTAGAAGCAACCAACATAATAACCACGGAAACGAAGCTTGAGATGATAAATATGATGTAGGCACATGCATCGCTACCCTTGCTAAAAAAATATGGCCGACGACCAGGACGATTGTTAGGAATAATGAAGCAAAGTTCTGAAATCAGTTTCGATTTTATTCCGGCGTCACTGTTTCTCTAATACGTTTTAACTTTAGTAGACACTCAAAATAAGGTGAGAAGACATCAATGGATTTTGAATTTGGTTGTAGAATCGGGAGTCGAACTCTCAGTTAAGAAAAATGTCCTCCCTTCCTTAAGCCTCTTTTTTAATCAAACTTTTTTTTAGTTTACTAGAAAAGGTCAGCCCTAAAGGTCGGAGAGCAGCAACATTATGGGCTGATAGTGACAAGGCAACAAACAATAGTGTCAAGACCAGAACGGAAACAGGACCTACTCGCGTAACATTTCTCACAAGTTTTATTAGAAGAAAGGGAGGAGGTTGCGCCCACGATCCGGGGATTGCTGGACGCAGGAATCAGGTCGCTCTGAACGTGGAAGTGGGACTTCCGTGGCGAGCGATGGCGGTGTCGGGAACGGAAAAAAACGGGTCAGTAGAAAGCCAGGAGAGGAGCGTAGACGTGGTTGAGATAAAAAAAACAGATCATCGTTCGGGACAGGAGAACAGACATGGTCGAGATCAAAACAGGTCGTAATTCGGGACGGGAGATAAAAGGGGACTGACAGGACAGAGTTTAAATACTGACAGGGGGACAATCTGTCAACAAGCTGCAGCCACACGGGCAGTACCGATTGGGCGCCATAGCTACCGTGACAAGTAGTGAGTTCAAATAAGCATCTGGTATGCCGTGAAATCTCCTTTACGCTCGTCCAATAACAAACCCCCTCTTTTGCATTCACCCGCTATTCCACTGTACCAGCTTACATCACACCAGATGTGAATCATTTTTCCTTTATATGTATATTTATTTCGAATTTTATTTAATCATATACTGTACTTGTATACTTGACAGATAATGGTACTTACCATATGTTCACTTGTTTCTTTTACTGGAAATAGGTCAATTTATCTAATATTACGGTGGATAGATATGTTTGCTTATTTTAGGTTATATATATTTATGGATGAAGTATATTGCATAAGTGATCAGTGTAAATATTGGTCTGTAAAAGCAGCATGTAATTGGTTATCTGTGTTAGTAGGACCAATCGTAGCCATTTCTTAATGATTGTGGATCAAAGTGTTATAAAATTAACTTTTACTCATTTGTCTATTTTGACTACAAATTGATACAAACCGTGAAACTAACATCTGCCTCTTCTATTTTTAGGCGCCATTATTTGTTGCCGGTATGGGCCAGTGCTCTAAATTCATCTATTTTTTCCAGATCATTCAGAGCTCCGTGCCAGACTTGAACGGCCGACATGCCAACCTATTTCTGCTTGAAATGCCATTTGCTCTTTTTTCTCGCACTCGGAGAGCGCCTGCAACCGAAGACAGCCGGGCATCTAGTCCACAGCCGACCGTCCCTGAGGAGCTAGCCTGTTTTCTGATGCTCTCGGGGGTTTTGCAGGCGGGAGGGTGTAAAATGTTTGGGCCAGAGAACACAGCTGAAGCTGGAACTGAAGATACAGACGACTCAGTGTGGCTTGAAAATGGATATAAAGGGACGGGAGAAAATGGCACCAAAACCTTGTGTATAGATTACAGGGGCAACAATTAATTGATGAATCAACAACCAATTGGTCATATAATTAATCATCAACTAATTGGGGTGAATATTCGAGTAATTATTTTGCATTACAAATCCTCTAAAACCTCAGAGTTTCAGCTTGTCCCTAGCTTGCTATATTTTCCAGTTACAATATGGAGTATGAATCTTTTGGGGCTCTTGTAATGGCGTTTTCCCCACCATATAGAATGAACAACAAACGATTTTGTGGACCCAAACATTCAACTTAAGAGATAAAAATAATAAAGAATTACGTACATTACGTTTCCAAGAAGCCTATCTGATATTGGTCATCATTATACAAGATGTTGATGTGCTATTGGTTTGCATCATGGGGTCATTGAGAAGCCGACATGCTATTGGTTGATATCCATCCCACAATCCTCCCTTTTAGATGAGTAGAATATCAACTTAATGATTTCAAGAAATTGTAAGTTTTGTACTGCATTAGCAATGTTTCCCAAAACCGTAATGCTAAAGGTGAAGCAAACACATGAAAACAATGAAAATTGAACTTGAGATGTCAAGTAATATGAATCATTACCCTCGCTAAGGATTATGGCTGTAACCAATTGGTGATCACGATAGTTATTAATGGGATTATAAAAGGTTGTTTTTTTTTAATTAAGCACAGAAGTTCCTCCCCAAAATCATGCAGATATGTTGCAAAAAATGTCACGAGCCAGGGGAATCAAGAAATTTTGTTGACTGATTTAGGTCTTATACACCTAACATCACCTAATGAAAACAAGACTCTTAGCAATGGTGGGTGCCATTGAAGCAACACATGACACACGACCAAAACAGACCGCATTTGTAGTGAACAGCAATTGCATACCGCTCGTTTCTGCTTGGATTTAACGGAATTTTGCTGACCGTGTCACTGAGGGACGTATGACTGTTTTGTCCAAGTTGCGTGCCTTCATCTCCAAAAGCTGCGTGAGGTAACTTTACATGTCGCCACTACAGGGTACGCTCTTTTTTTGCTTTTGCCGCAGTCTAGGTAGGCAATTGTGGATTTTCCTTTGAGTTTTTCGTCACATGTCTTCAGTTGGTATAATATTGTCCAGATAGTGTTCCGTTAGCGTCTGGTTTGCCAAATGCTTCCCGTTTTGTTTGGTCTATGGTTCCCTGTTAGCAGTCAGCTAGATGGCTAGTCTGCCGTGTCCATAATTTTTTTTTTTCCGGCTTTGTTCATGTTTGTTGCCACATCAGTTTTTGTAGGTTGGTCCCTTGGTCGCCTGGCTGCTAACTGCATGTTTTTGATCGGCCCCAGTTAGTCCTCTTTAGGAGCCAGCTAGCCTGCCGTGATCATTAGGTTTATTTTCCGCTGGGTTTGTGTCTGTTGTCGTGGCCATTTTTAGTTGTTGGTTCGCTGGTAGTCTGGCTGCTTACTGCATGTTTTTGATCGGCCAGCCTCACGTTTTTCTGTCAATCAGTCCTGGTTAGTCCTCTTTAGGAGCCAGCTAGCCAGCCATGATTATTTGGTTTGTTTCCGGCTGGGTTAGGGTTTGTTGTCGTGGCCATTTTTCATTGTTGGTTCCCTGGTATCATGGCTGCTTACTGCATGTTTTTGGGCAACCGACCTCCCGTTTTTTGTCCAATCGTTTCCGGTTATTCCACTCTAGCAGCATGTTATGCTGCCGTGTCTGTGCTGGGTTAGCACTCGTTACCTCTCTACCACTGTGTGTTTTTTGCCAGTATGCACTATTTTGGCTGCTAGCCATTTGTTGTACCATTGCTGCAGACATCTGCGACACAACACACTTATAACTTATTAGACTAATTAAAACTAATCTGGTTACTGACTTGCAAGGGTGTCGGAATTATTTTGATGACGTCGCTGCTCAGAAAGTCAAGACAAATTGCATTATCTTGGAAAATAATTGGATTGTACCGATTATATAAAATTATGCAAAAGCATGTACTATTTTCTCACATTTTGCATTTTTGGAATTTGGGTATCCCTTCAACCCTTGGATATATGACAAAACAGTACATAAACTTTTCCATAACTATGGTCTAGAATTTGTCGGAAAGTTAAAATATTAATGGCATCATGTGATAATAATGTTTTGTGAGGAATACCAGGAATTTTTCTAAAGATTTGTAAGATCAACCACTCATGGGGTCATTTTCTATTCAACTTATGCCTCCTCTGCAATCACCCACCAACTCAACTATACCAGCTCAAGCCCTGTCTTTTGCTTTACATGCATATACATTCGAATGTTATTTGAAAAACGCATGTCACACATAGTCAGTTCTTACTATATACTATTTGGTTATTTTAGTATTTTTACCTGGTTTGCCTGGGGTTTGGATTCTGTTACCAAATTACAATAAATTCCTATCATCGTTATACAGTAATTTCTCCTTACGATCCCTAAGCGACAGATTTACGTCATTTCCTGGGGGTCCACTGTAATTTTCATTTAGGCAAAGATGAAAACATTCTGACTGTATCTGATTAGGTGATAAATCAAAACATTTGAGGGCTCATTTATATATTTAAGTTACTATTGTAATTGTAGAATGAGGTTGTGTCCAAAAATACGGTTTTAAATCCCAGAAAAGCACAAAGACACTATGTCAGTTTTGAAGGAGCAAATTGCCAAGCAGCCCCCAGACAACAACTGAATAATGTAGTTTACTTCTGCCCGAAATGTCAAACTGGGCTTTTAGAATTGCAAAACAAAAGTGAACATTGTTCCCGCAGAAACAAAAGCCACGGAGATCGAAGCATGAAGAAGCCTCCAACAACCGTCAAGCCCTCAGCATGAACACACACCCCCATGATGCCGTGGCTCACATTTGAAGAATCATAAAAAATTCATGCAGCTGAATTGATGAAACATTGATGGTTGCTTCCCTTTTGCGGGTAAATAACCTGCGTGTAAACATGAAAAAGCATCTAAGTTGTATCTGGAAGGTAATTGGTGTCGAGTGGGGTGTCACCGATCTAATGAGGTAAAATCTCTGGGGGAGTCCGCCGTCAACTCTTTATCAAGCCGTGTTGGATTAGTGTCGATAAAAAGGAATTAAGGTCGTTATTCTTTGGGAGCGTCGCTAGCTGTGACTTTGACAACAGTCCTGGAGAGTCTTTCAACATCACTTATGTTATTACCACCTTAGTTTCCGGACTACAAAACATACAAAACATAAAAGAATTGCACAGGAATTCAAAGGGTATGCCTTATAAATTGGCCTTATGTATTGGTAAATACGAGGGATAAAATTGGAAATGCAATGTTAGAATTAAATTATATGGTAACTGTTGTGCCTTTGAGAAACATATAGATTGGACTTCGAGTGGCCTCTTATTGTTAAGATAAACAGAACAGAACTCTCAAACGCTCAGTGCAAATCCTCTTCTAAATATAATAATAATTTATATATATATAATTGCCCGCAAGTATGAAACATATTGTGATTACTTGAATGAAGATTCTTTTTTATGGCGACATTTTGTTTGGCTTGTCATTCTATAGCTGCCTAGCTATTGAAAAAGGGGGATACTTTGGAGTGAGGACAGCACAGGAACAATGTATGAATGAATGTATCAATTTTAGTGCTGATGTCAGGGTCTGGTGCACCTTCTTCCGCCAGTGGGCACCCAGTATGTTTGGAACGGGGCACAAGTTTGTCCAAAATCCACACATCTACTCTGCCACACAAGGTCTGTTTTCTTTTGTTACTGGTTTCTTGTTTGGACATTTTGTCAGTGATTTAGTGCCCACTTGTTAGTTTGCTACTTTGTTCCTTGCATTTTCCATTTTTGGTTTTGGTCTAGGTTTCTGGTTTGGACTTTGTCAGGTTTGTTTTTGTTAGGACATTTCATTATTTTGTGTAAACTGTGTTTGTTTGTCCCTTTGTTCTTATATTTGTTACTGAATAACATCCTTCTTGAGGACTCCTGTGTCTTCAGTTCCTGCTTAACCCACATAGATCCCTCCACCCCAAACTTAACAGACCTGACCTGTTAATTTTTGCGAGATAGAATCCATGCGCAAACACCCGCATCAAATGGAAAGTAATGGAATGGATATTAAACACAAGGCTTTCCAAAGAAGAAGGAAACAGACAACTAATAACAGAAAACACAGTCCAGAGAGATTTTTGAGGAAGGTGGATAAAACAAATCGGACAATTAATGTCTGTCAAAGTTGCCTTTAAATGCTTAAGTCTTAATGACCACAAGGTGCACCCAACAAGGCAATGAGTTCCACAGCACTCTCTGGCTTGCATTGGCGTGCTGAAACCCCACATGACCAACAAAAGAACCAGGAGGAGGGTTCCCAATCCCTGTCTCAGTGGCAAGGAGAAGGTTCCTCAGGTCTGCCTGGTTACCTGCCTCGGTGAAGAGGAAACGGCCCCTCGGCCGCACCTTGTTTATTGTCCTGGTGACAAGGAAAAGGCCCCTCGGCCACGCCTCGTTTCCTGTCCTGCTGGCAAGAAAAAGGCCCCTCGGCTGTGCCTCGTTCCCTTTCCTGGTGACGAGGAGAACGCCCCTCTGCCGCACCTGCTTTACTGTCCTGGCAGTGAGGAAAACGCCCCTCTGCCGCACCTGCTTTACCGTCCTGGCAGTGAGGAAAACGCCCCTCGGCCGCACCTGCTTTCCTGTCTTGGCGGTGAGGAGAACAACACTCGGCCGCACCTGCTGGCCCTACAGCCCCGTCTGGTTTTCAGTCCTCCGCCCAACATTGTTTTCAGTTCTGGCTACGAGGAGAAATCCCTTATGCCTTGTCTGGAGTCCTGTGCCGGCAGCGAGGGGTAAGTCCTTTGAGAGAGAATTATTTTTCCGTTTAATTCATTTTGGCACTCTTGTGCTTCCGTACTTCAAAAAACTTGTTTTGTGTATCTATTTATCTCAATTAGCCATGTTCTGCTTACTTGAAAAATGCAACGCAGGGGAAAGCAGCTCTTATCCCCCTGAGGGTTCCAACGAACACCCCATCATTAAACCAAGAGTAAAACAAGCAATCTTCAAATGAGCTAATCATGCCGCAATCATGTTGATTGGCAGGCTACGTAATTATGTAATCACGCCAGCGAGGTTGTTGATCCCTTCAAGAGCGATGCGACATTTGCCGCTTCAGAATAGAAGGTAACAAAGAAAAACATGCAGAGTTGCCCCGGGAGACGCGATAAGAACATACAGTTAGCAGACACACGATGACCGAGAGATAATACCTGCAAAGGTCACCCGGAAGGTTTTTTTTTTTCCTTATTTTATCAGGGATCATCTCATAGCTTGTAGTCTGGACAAAGGTATTATCGCACCAGTGTGTGCTACGCACATGAACACTTCATGTTCATTTATCCTGGTAAAGATCATTGGTTTTCTTCTTTAAAGTTATTCTAATGAGAAAAGATGGGAATTTTTTTCATACCCATTGCATTTAAGGTTCAAATTAGAGTGGTGTAAATGAGCAGCAACACTGATATTTTTCCCGTTTTGAAAACGGTGGAAACATATGATGAAGAATGACGGGCACCACCAGGCTGTACTTAACCAGTATACATAGGGCACAGTCTTAACTACAGTTTACAGTCAAGGGGTCACACCAAGAGACCCTGTTTTGTTGTCCATCGCCAAGTAATGCTTAAAATGGAATCTCATTAAACAATCTAGGTTCATTGTTGAGACACTTCATGATGAAAACCCACATGACAAACTGTAAACACCCCAAACACCACAGCAATTTGATTGGGTGAGCAGTAGGAATGGGCAGAACTATACCCACATCTTACGCACTTCTACCACTTGTTTGAGTATTTTGTACCATTTTTACTCAGTAACTTTGCTCATACTTTGTTTTTAAACCATTATTTAGGACAAAATGATGGCCAAAACAAGCCTCAACTCTCTGAAGTAACCGTGGGAGGGAGACAAAATTTAAGTGGTAAATTTAAACTATTATGGGACATGGGCTCTGGTATTATTATTAATAAATATAATTTATCAAACCATCAAACGTCAGACCGAGAAATAAAATCTGCTGAAGAATTTTTTTTTGGTCTGGAGAGCAAGTTTGGCAGCTTGGTTGAATTTTGTCTTAAATTAATTGGTGTGGCTCTCTCGCAAAAGTAAAATAAAATTAAAAAAATATATATAAAATATTTTTGATTTAATAACTCTTGAGGTTAAAAACGTTCCTGACCGCTGGCATAAAGCAATTTTTTTAACTTTACTATTATTTCTAAGTACTGATTAAAATTGTTTCAAAATGGCACCGTGCATGGACGCATCATGTTTTGGCTGTCTTACTTGACACAAAAAAAGGACTGAAAGTTTGTCCTTGGACTCTATGTAGGCATACATCATCGTTACAGCACTATGCCAGACAGCAGCTTGTGGACATCGTTTACAGACATCGAAACATAAACGAATCATCGAGATCACCAGTTGCTCCATGGATTGCTATCGGGTTCGAGAAGCGAAAGAGACTGCGTCGGGAAGCAAAGGAAAAGCTACTGCTTGAGCCACGTAAATACTACAATCATAGTTGAACCTGTATCTCACCAACGCCATATCCATTACCCATGAAACGGGTGACCTGGAGCTACACCTCGTGGAAAATTGACCGTTGTATTTTAAATATTACAGAGAACTGGCCAAACCCGAAGCTAGCGTGCAGCTAACCTGCCGCTCACTACATAGCTTCTTGCACTGATAGGAAAAGCCCTCTAATTTTGTTGTATTATTGTACAATGACAATTAAGGTGGTCAGCACAGCGGCTAAGTGGTTAGCGCATCTGCTGCACAGATCTGAGGTCATGTGTTCAAATCCAGCTACCAGTCTTTGTGCGTAGTTTGCATGTTCTACCCGTGCCTGTGCGGGCATTCCCGTTTCTTCCCACATTCCTAAAACAAGCATGTTGGGTTAATTGTTGACTCCAAATTATCCCTAGGTATGGATGAGCGTGTTGTCCGTCTCTGTGTGCCCTGCGACTGGCCAGTTTAGGGTGTCCCCTGTCCACTGCCCGGAGATACCTGAGATGGGCTCCAGCAACCCTAGTGAGGATAAGCAGTCACGATAATAGATTGATGGACTGTGAAGGTGATTAATTAATTAATTCATTCATTCATTCCTCCTTTTACCTGGTGAGTGGAGACCTGAGCAATGCGCCCTCCGGTATTAGTGGACGCACGCCAGCAACCATAGGCGAAAATATTGCGACGTTTCTTAGACAATATTAGCTTCAAAGAAAGCGCCGATGGTATATGAAAGCCTGGCTGAAAAGAATACACCCTTATCCGATGAGTGGAGGGCAGATACGCTTAGACCGAAGGCACTGTGATCCCTGGGGATGGCCGTGAACACTAAAACGCCTTGCAGATCATAGTACTGTACGCCCTTCGCCGGCTGAAACGAGTCCCACAGATTGCGTTATTTCGACCCTAACCCCTACACCACATGCTTTTTCAAGCCCCTATGGGTCTTCTTTGTACATCAGTGTACATCTGTTGTAACTTATCCCGGAACGCTTACAACAGCCAAAACTAGAGCTGTGTGCAATAATATTGAGGTAAACATACCAATTTACACCCAACCAGAATGGCTGCCACTACGTGGGTTTCTCGGATGTTGTCAGGCGATTAAGAGTGGTCAATATATTGTGCATTTCTAACTCTCTGTGGGATAAGATTGGTTGTACAGTCAGTGCCAAGGAGTCTTTTCGCATTTGAAAAGCAATGTTTTTCATCCGACAAACAGTCCTTGTTCTTTGTGAACCATTGACTGGCAGCGCCGCCTTCGCTTGCTTATTTCTTTAATGATGGCAGTCGACGATTTGTGTTGGGCAACAAACGGGTAACAGGACCGGGAAAAAGACTAATGAGCGCACCAGTTTTACGGATTTACCATCGGCGACCTTTTTGGTGGAGACTATTTCATTAGAGCAACGGGCATTTTTCAACTCCTTCTACTCAAAGAGACTCGACAAGAGTGTTTTTTGGTTGACGTTCCTTCATGAAACGAGCCGAAATAAACAATGACGTGCCTTGACATGAGAACGCTGTTCACATTTTTTGGAGCGCATGTTTCATCTGACGTATCTTGATGTTTCGTTAACAAAGTTTCGCTTTGCGTTCTCCTGAGGGTTTTGCTTTGAAGAGTTTTAATAGGCAGAGTACAGCACTCATCTTGACATGTACCAGCTACTGTATTTTCCGGGGGTATAAGTCGCAGTTTATTTTCTTAGATATATGCTTTGGTAAGATGTACCTTTGAAATTATTAATAAATTATTTTATCATTGAGTTTTCAATTTTTATTACCTATACATGTTATTTTCACACTTAACTGCAAGAGGGTGCTCTAGGCCCGTGTTAAGTTTAACCTAAACTTAAAGCGGAAAGAGGAAGCCGGGTTTGTGCGTATCTACCTGCGAGACCTTCCCGGAGTCGTTTACTGGTAAAAGTGACACAGAGGATGAAGATTTGATTGGATTTGGTGTTTTGGAGTAAAAATGGTGGTTTGGTTAGCATGTTCTTTATGCATGAGTTATGTGAATAACTTTTAATATATTACGTCGGTAGCTCGGTGGCCTTGGGGTAGAGCGCCCGCCCTGAGACTGGGAGGTCGCTGGTTCAAGCCTCGGCCGGGTCATACCTGAGACTTACAACACTGGTACTCATTGCCTTCCTGCTTGGTGCTCGGCATTAGGGGTTGGAATTGGGGGGTTTGGTCACCTAATAACTCCCAAGACATCAGTTTGGTTGGGTGATGGGGCTGGGAATCCCCTCCTCTGTATCGATTTCCCAGAAAGTGTCAGAAAAAGACTCTAGGCGCCTCCCACTAGGGGTATATATATATATATATATTATATATATGATATTACGTCGTTGGCAGCACGGCTACTGAGTGGTTAGCGCGTCCGCAGTGCAGTTCTGAGGTCATGGGATCAAATCAAGCAATCAGCCTCCCTGTTTGGAGTTTACATGTTCTCCGCTGTGCTTGCGCGGGTTTCCTCCATGCACTCCAGTTTCCTCCCACATTCCAAAAACCTGCATGTCAGGTTAACTGGCCGGTCCAAATTGTCCCTAGGTATAAATGAGCAGGTGAGTTGTCTGTCTCTGTGTGCGCTGCGACTGGCTGGCAACCAGTTCATGGTGTCCCCTGCCCACTGCCCGAAGATTTCTAGGATGGGCTCCAGAACCCCCGCGACCCTACTGAGGATAAGCGGTGCAGATAATGGATGCATGTGGATGTTACCCCGTTACTGGCGACCGTGTCTGATATGCACGTACATGTAACGTTAGCAGTACTCCAGTGCAACAAAATTTCTCATCTATCTAATTGCATTTTTTTGGTCTCCTCTTCATCAAAATCTAGCATCATTTACAAGGAAACATAAAGATGGCATTGTCTAAATTTAATTACTAGCATTGGCTTGTTCTCAAATGAACTAGCGTTGTATTATTTTTCACCAAATGAGTCCTACTCTGAAAGCTAGCTTCTTCTTCATCAAAAACTGACCTCGTTTCCTCAAATACTTAAAAAAAAAAACTACATATGAAAACAAAATCCTTTAACTTTGAGTTTTTCTACCTCAACAACTTTTTATATTGTCAAAATCATACATTTTCTTTTTGACTGAAATCTAGAATTTTCTTCATCGAAAACTAGCTTCCGCTATCCCAACAACTAGCATAGTTTCCATCAGTACTACTAGCAGTCCTCTACATGTAAAAAAGTGACATCTAAAAATTGGCGTCTGCTACATCAAAAACTAGTTTCATCTTTTTGACCAATACCTATCATTCTCTTTTTGTTATCTTTAATAGTTGGTCATCTTCAACAAAAACTATCTTCTTCTATGTCAAAAACTCATGTCAAGTTTTTTATCGTTTTTCTAAACCTTTCCCAATAAAAATGATGAAAACTATGTCTAGACAAGGGTTACTCACACTTTTTCAGCATGTGAGCTACTTACAAAATAACCGAGTCAAAATGATCTGCCCACCTTTAAAAAGGAG